>NC_031495.1:893570-1033286 GCF_000237925.1 Schistosoma mansoni
AGGATTGGAATAACAAGAGTAAGCGAAGTAAAATAATATTACGGTCAAGGACAAGTCTTCAGGTTAATAGTTATACGAGAAAAGGGAGGCGTTACAGTTGAGGAGTGTTGAGAGACAGTCCAAATCGATAATGTGATTATCAAAGTCTTCATTTGAAGCTTTGTTGATCCATCACTCTATGAATCCCGCCTCGAGAGCGAGATTCGAACTCAGGACCTACCAGTCTCGCGCTAGAGCACTTAACCGATAGACCACTGAGCTGGCATCCCACAGTGTTAATGTCTAACTTCAACCAATCCACGATTTTGAGTGCGGGATTGTGGATGCGCACTGTTGAGGAGTCCCATAATAGGATGAAACGACCGTCCAGTGTTTCAGATTTTCCATGTTGGTCTAACTTCAATTGACTCATGATTTCAACTATGAAAATACTAAATTCTCAACAAAACGCCTTCTAATCACAAATGTGTTTCCTTTTGATTTGTGCTTAGTGATATGTTGTTTGTTATAAGACTGTTCATTTTGAGAAAAAGCCTTTTAGGTTGATTTAGTCAAGCTTCGTTTGTATACACATTGGATGGTCATTAACTAGAAGACTTTATTCTGTTTAGTTTAAAGTGTAATGCGATAGGGTTGGAGTCTCGGTTTTCCACTCAAGACTAGTGTTCACGTAGGTTCAGCTAGCAGATCTCAAATGAGACGAAGAAACCATTCTACATATAACAATTGGCCCTTAATCTATTTGTTATGTATAAAATTAGTGTATACTTCTTCTATAAGATTTCAACTGCCCATCGTTCATTGTAGCAGCGAAATGCTCACAGTCCTGCAAATGTTATGCAGGATGTTCAGTCGATAATAGACTTCGTTAATTTTTGTGATGATTTCGTACCGACAAGTTGAATGTCATTGATTTGATGAAGTGGTTTAAGTTAAAACAGCTATCATCATCAGAGCATTATCAACTGTGATTGTAGTTACGCTCCATCACAGCAAAATACTTTTTCTGAAAACAATGTGGTCAGAACCACCTTCGACAAATGTGTTGTAACTGCATTATTGTGAAACGAAACTACTTAATCATGTCCGACTTTCTATCTAAAAATAAAAGCGGTTATATACATCACTTTGTACTGGTTTATGAATGTTAGCGAACACACAACACAACACAACTACAAGGACGTATTTACACTCAAACTGAAATCAAGCAAACGAGGTTATTAGTGATAAGTAATCAAGTTTTTGTAACAGAAGATTCAATTAAGAGGCAAAACGTTTCAACACTATTTTCCCACGACTTTCTTCATATATGTTGATTGCATGTTCATTGATTATTTTGCTTTCATTGTTTTCGTTTTACCCTTATTCCAAGCTTTTATTTGAATCGTAAAATGTTTCTATGGAGTTTTTCACTTCAAACTAGTACCGATTGCTTGTACTCACATCACTTCGTTGTTTCCATGATTACGGTTGTTGTTTTTGTTGCATAGAAATACTGGTACTCAATCGATCTGCTGTATGGTCTAGTCATGTATGTTCCAAACAGGAAACGGCCATCTAGTGTTTCGAAGTTTTCCATGGTGATCTAGCGTCAATTGACTGATGAATCCAACTATTGAATTATATAAGGAAATGTTTAGAAAAAGGTAACGATCCTGAACCGATGATCGTTGTCCTTGTGTTCTTCCTCTTTGTTTAGTGCTAGTTAGAATAGAGCTAACTGTAAAGCATAGAGTATAAGCCTCAATAGTCGTTGTTGTGTGTCGGTCACGCAATGCCATCTACATCAATTGGTCAGTTGTAGGATATAACACGACTATTTTTTTCTACGTAACTATTAAAAACCGTTCACTTTAGTTCAGTTGAAACGTGAATATATTCTGAGTTATCGTATATTTCAATGGAAGATTTTGGGTGCACTGTGATTAAACACTGTTCAGTGAGTCCAGATGAAAAAAATTACATGAATTAATGTAGTTTAACAGTTAACGGATATTGTAAATGCAAATATAAGAGCTAGTGACAATATAAAGAATCCACAATCTCATATTTTTATAAAAGTGTTGGAAGTATAGTACTCAGATTAGGAGCTTATACAAGCATCAGTTAATGATGAATGCTGTTTATCATTCAGAAATAATTTATACTGGCTAATGATAAGAAGGACGAGAACCGGTGCTTTCAACGTGGTATGGTCGACGGGTTGTGAATTCATATCAATCGATAATCGTTACTTACCAGGCAGCGAACTTGTGAACATGCAAACATATTACTATTAAGGCGTTGTAAAAAGAACTAGCGAGACTATAATTTATGGACGAACCAATCAGAAGTAGAATGACAGATTACTGATTTCGGCGCGAAATTCATCCACTCAATTGTCTGAATAGCGTCTGGGTATTTTAGCTGATGTCGAATCGTGATGAAAACCATAAATCTGATTCCTAACTTAAACCATCAATTGTAAATCGATATCCTTACTCTTCAAACTGCTTTGTCACCATCATTTAGCCTTGGTAATGAGATGGACATTCCTAAGTTCACTTTAGCGTCACTCAAAGGTTGTCCATGATTTATAGTCTCACCAAAACATATATTCTTACTGAAAGTTCATACAAATTGTGCCTAATGTAGCACGGTCACCTAATACCAATGTGTGATTGTGAATATTTATCGATTGCTTTAACGGGTATCTTGACAGTTATTAAGATTATTATACCCAGCAATACACCTGGTGGACATAAGTGATTTCTATGCAGAACTCATCAAAACTTATTAAAAAGTGTCGGAGTACTGAGCAATCAAAAATGTAGAAGCAGAAACCTTTGCGCTATGTCGAAAAATCAGACCAAATGTCGTTACATTATTACGAACGGTAGATAATGTCATATCACAGTACAGATGTACCAGTCTTTATCGTACTCATCATGTATAGTTGATAAATGTCATGAACGATTGTTTATTGATAAGTAGTATAATACGGCAACACACAAAATCATCACGGAGTGAGGATCTATGGTTGAATGGTCTTGAATATTCGTACAACTTGTTTGATGGATAAGAGTGATTTTCCAATGCACCATGCAATCAGATGTCGAGTAGTGGATCACGCTGAATAATTCAACCATCTTTTACTACACACATTTGGATTGAGATTATCACAACAGTTCCAGTCATTCTGTTTTTGACAGTGAATTGTCGAAGTCAGACTGAGATGGGAATATTTCATTTTGTTAAATATATCTCGTGTCAGGAATGCAGTTGGCTATGATAAGGGTGACATACTCACTATGATCAAAATTTTAAACATTAGAATAGGTTGTGAATTGGTAATGTTTATACTGAAGTTGGGTTTTCTCGAACAATGTTACTATCTGATTTGTTGTACAACTGATCATCCAATGGTGCACTGTTTTTGAAATAATGATTACACAGCTTTTCAGAAAGATATGTATCTCAACAATTAGAAGGTGCTTAGGATATTTAATATTTAGATTGAGATAAGATGGTGGTTGGAGGTGGTCAATAGGAAATTCTGGACCAGGGCTTCGTGCTACTTGGCACTCGTCAGCAAGGTGTACCTGTAATCTTGAGGGAACTGGCGCTCCCTGACTGATTCGATCCCGTGTCACTAAGCTTCACAGTCAGAGACGTTACCACTGAGCTATTCGGGCCGCGAATGACCTCCTTTAGGACTGAGATGTAATCACAATTGATTGATCACTAGGTGGTGACCAATGTCGCGCATGTCAAGTCCTTCTTAGTGCTGATGGAATGCTATCGATCAATATTTATGTTAAATCGGTTATCGAAATTGAATGTCATACTTTCATTAATTGCTTAACGATAGAAACGTCTCTACAATTTTTATCAAACACATTTAGGAATATCGACAGTTCAACCTAAATCTCTTTACAGGCAAAGATGGATAGTGGCTAGTAGTGGAATCCAGTTTGACTGGCGTTTCGTGTTATTTGGGACTCGTCAGCTGGGACCACTTGCATCTCAGAATTGATATTCACTCTAGGACTCAAACCCAGTGCCGTTCTCTTCGAACTCCATCACGTTATTCACTTGGTTACAGAATCCTGATCACCACTTGCTTCTGCAATGTAGTGTGGTTTAGATTACTTTGATGTTGTTCACGTCAATCTTCCTATTGACCAATCCTTAAATCAGTTCTAAACATCAATGTGAAGTGGTGTAACTTTAAAATAGGCTATTTATCACGTGACATATTCACCAATCCAAATAAAACTTCTTGAATCTTTGTACTGTGCCAAACCAATGACGTTCGACAGGTATGCGCAGCCCAACATCCATATTGGTTCTTTGTTCGTCTAGCCCTACCTGCTCAGTCCAGAACGCTAAATATCAGCTTCCACTATACGAATCATTTATTTCAAATATACCTCATTTATATGCCGGCCAAACAGACAGAATCACACCATAAAATATGGGTTAACATCTATACAAGAACAAGCAGCAAATACTCTGTAGATACATGTTATATGTTGGAACATTCCCTGCTTATACATATTTTTCAAGGTCATGAGAAAGTTCAGGTAATTTGAGTATGATAGGTTCACTGAAATGAATAAACCTTTGTTTTCCAATGAAATTCTAATGATTGCTTTGAAGTGAATATATTTCATTGAGTTGACAAACCGATTTTTTGTTAAACACCCATTTTGAAAACCAGCAAATACTAGATTGTCGCTTCAACCTAATATGAATTTATTAAAGTTAGACACGAATGACATTGTACACTTGACAAATGGTCTGGAGGTTAAGCTTTCGTGCACACAGCCTAAGAGTTCTTGGAGGATGAACGATAGATGAAAATCCTACATTGGAAACTGGCCATACTTAATTGAGTACAACTATACTCACTTATCATTATAAATGAACTAGTTACTAAATACCAGTTACTAGTACTGAGCAATGCACAAAAATGAGTTAGATCATCATATAACGTCTGTTGAATAGAAAATAACTTCACAGCATTTATTCCATGAATTATCTATCATTTCAATCACGATAAGGTCAGAGAAAGTGTATATCCTTTTAGAAACTCATGGTTCCTCCTTATGTCCGTTCTCACTTAATGTTCAATCGTCGGAGAGAAATAAATCACTCATCTGTTTGTATTGTAGGAGAATTTTGTTCTCTGAGAAGGATAGTTTGATTGTGGGACTTTTATTAATATTTTGAATGACATCCCTAGCACAAACTCCAAGAAAGAGTAGAGTGATTGATTTTCTCCGCATATGACCGATGGTTTGTGCTTTCGACCTCGAACTTGATTGATTATTGTTTTCCTTAAACTTGTCATAACCTGCCTCTTTATTTTGATTGTATCTCCCATTGATCTGATTGTTGTTCAAATATTTGTTTATTATTTTTCTGGTTAGTTGATGGAATAAATCGTTTTCGATGTGTTTGTTGATTGTCGACTGACCTGAGTGTCAAACTTCTCAAAATTCTCTGGTGTCTTCATTATTTCCTTTACTCAGGATTAAGACATTGTCCAGTCGAATTTTCGTCCTCGGTTGTCCACATACATCAATATAACTGAAGATATGCTGTGGTTTTGGCTGTTAATCGAAACTCATCCAGGTTAAGATGAAGGGAGTATCACATTGTCCAATATTATGTTTATCGCAGTTAGAACAGTTTATGTAGCAGATGATGTTTCGTTTTTCTTCGTCTGTCATTTTGTCTTTTACTTTGCATAGGTTTGGTTGAAGTGATTTCGATGGTATATGTGCATCACCTGTTCCAAGTGGCTTCATTAATTTCATTGTAATTTGTGATACATCTTTTATGTTTGCTAGGTTAAACGGTTCACTGATTTCTTTATTTGATCTTGTTTGCGCTGATCAGTTGTGAGGATACTTTGAACGATGCTGCTTGTGTGACTGTTATTCTGATAAATTGCCATCAGACACATTTTTAGTTTGACATTATGATTCATGCAACATGAGTACTGGCTTTCCTAACACTTCAATATCCTATTCGCTTTTAACAGCGAGTTATATAGACAAAGTGAAGAGATTAGAATGTGATCTCTGGTTCCTCGTGTCCTACCACATTGTTTTATGACCTAGCGTGAAAACGTTCGAACTATTTCAGTCATCAACTGCTGCATTTTCGACTCACATTGTTTGGATGAAAAATTTATCATTTATGACGTGAATCTTGACATAATCGTCATTGTTTATTTATTCAGTACCTACCATCTAGACTAAGACTTTATGAAGGAAGGAGAAGTAGATCGTCTATACCCTCCCTCATTGTTTTCATGAACAAGGAAGAATAATAATCACGTAAGGTAGTACATGCATAGACGATGGAAATGAAACGGTCACCTGAACAACATCGTCAAACCATTCAGTTGAAAGAAACCTTTGTTCACTTATTATATTATCAAGTAGATGGTGTGCATTAATAATAATAATGATAATAATAACAGTAATAATATATTTAGTAATGAAAGCATAAATAAAAAGTTCAATTCGTCTGTAAAAACGCTCGTAGGATGAAGCTTTCCAAGTAACTTCTAGACAAGACCACGTAAATCACGATGAATAAGAATTTCAGACTCATTGTTCCTTACAAACATACTAACATGGATCTGTACTATTTGGGGTGGACTGAATCATGATATAATTGGGAACGACTTTGACTGTAGCGACCAAATGAACATTTAGTGCACAAAATCTGACAAACTTGAAACCGCTTTATATAACTTTAAGAAATAAGCTTCTCCATTTGATGGCTTCCATGTGCATTGACCAGTTTCCTTATTGCTGTTGACGAAGAAATGAAGGTCGTAATCATCGTCAACTTCAATGACAAACAGAGAACTAAATACCGATTACTATCTCCATGATGAGAGAAAAATAGTTATGCACTATTTACTTGATATGATCACTCAAATAAGCCATATGTTGATTTCAAAGACGTCTATAAAATCCTCATCTCAAACTTCTAGAAATATCAGCACCTGTAGATATTCAGGCTATGAATGATGAGCGTTAAATACGAAGAAATGTATCCTTTCTTTGCATTCAACATGAAGTTAGCTTGTAGTCAATATCTACCGACTTATTTGCTTCAGAAATTTGATGTTTGGGAAGGACCAATAATCCAGATTAGTTCTCATATTATCTTGATATTTACCTGTCCATTGTTTACGATATCATTTCATTCAAACAATTCGATGGTTTCCATTGTCAGAACGAAACTGTTCTCGCTATTCTTTCCTTAAATTATGTTTATCTATGTTTTCTGTCGAAGTTATAAACTCTCCTGTTATAACCATACAGAACAATGTACAGTATATTGTAAAGTAACAGTGAAGTGATCATGAACACAGGTAAGAATAACCAATTATATTCAGCATAAAAATACAGAGTTACTTTATGAAATAGAAAAACCATACTCCAGTAATTCATTTGCAAATTGTTCATCAATGGTTTCAGACTTCATTGTTCTACCATTTCCATACCAATTACTTTCTGTCCCCACTGTTTCCTCTACGATCTTTTCAACCTTCTGCTGTCAAGCATTCTATTCCTGATTGGCGTTACTTACTACTTATGTCGACATAAGTAGAACACACCACAACAGTGCTGACTGTTGGATAATCATATGATTCTTTCAGTTCCTTCCTTCATTCCGTAAACATAATTAGATTAAAAGAATTTTCATTGATTTAAGTGTCCACTGAGGATAATTTAAATTCGTCATCATCATCACTGATATCATTCAAATATTACTTACTTTCCGAATATGAACACGATTTTTCCCTAAATAAGCTATTGTATAATCAACATTTAAATGAAATGTGAATCATAATTTAGTGAGAAAAACATAATCCTGATATTTAATAATATATTTGAACACATAAATATTGGTACAATGAGGTACGAAATATATATGCGCTACACAAGTTACTTCATTTGTATGAGGACTGTGATACTGCCAAGGTGCCCAAACTGAAGCAGGTGGTTTTCTTAGGGGGCCACACCCGGAGCCTTTGACCTAAAGATCTGATCCACAAGGCAGTGGAGCATCGTGAGGAGATGCAGTCCCATGATAGACGGTGACCAACGATTGATTCATACTCGATTTGTTCCCTCAGGATACTGGAGCCAGCCCATGTGCACTATTGGTTTGGAATCAGGGTTTTCCAACTTCCCTAAGTGGACTTTCCGTGTCCACCAACCCGGTTAAAGCGTCGGACATTCGCTTTTCGTCCTCTCAATTTTGTAAACAACACCTTCGCTACGAGAAGGCAGTGAGTAGGATTTCCTTGACAGAGGCTATATATGTATGGCCATATGAGAGCATTTGGAGAGGGAGAGCTGACTCTCCCCACTCTCGGCCGTACCAGGGCATTGAGGAGCTAAACCTGGTATATGAACATATGGATCATTGATTAAATAAGATCACTGTGAAATTTCACTCTTGTATAATTGATAAACAGAAATGATATAACACAACAATTTGAAATCGGAAGTAAAGATTATTCGACCTTTCTTTATTATTTATTTGAACAGATAACCATTAGTACAAAGGTACACCAAATACATATGTCCCACACAGGTCACTTGATTTATGTGTATGCTGAAGTACTGCCCGGGTGCTGAGACGGAAGCAGGTGGTTTTCTCAGGAGGGCCACACTCGGAGCCTTAGAAATAAAGGTCTGATCCACAAGGCAGTGGAGCAACGTCAGGAGATGCAGCTCCATGGTAGCCAATAATTGGTTCACACGCCGTTGGTTCCTTCAGGATACTGGAGCGCATGTACACTATTGGTTCGGAATCAAGGTTTTCCAACTCCTTTCGGTGGATCATCCATTTCCATCAACCCGAGCAAAGCGACGGACATTTACCTTGCATCCTCTCAATTCCATAAACAACATCCCTGTTGCAAAATGGCAAAATGGACTTCCCTGGTAGAGGCTGTGTTTGTGTGTCAATGTGAATGCATTTGGAGAGAGAAAACTCCCCCGTCGACCTCTGCTGTACCAAAGCATTTGTGAGCTATTTGACTCGTACCCGAAGTTTGTGCTGATGATGTCGCTCAGAAAGACGATAAAGCCTCCACTATCAAACCATCCAGCTCAAAGAACAAAACTCAATCAAAAAGCTAATTGACTTTAGCATATAAAAATTATATTAATCGAAATGTGAATGCAAATAGTTGAAGGAACCTAAGCATATTTGTGAGGACAAAACAGCTGAAACATGTACTTAAGTACTCAATCATAATAATTCATCTGTGATGGTCGATATTCGATATTATCTTCAAACTTCGTATATTGTTCGTCCTGATAACCATTACTCGATAACTCCACGACGGTGGATAAATCAAAAGGCGAATACGAGGTGTTTATTGCATTTATTATTGAACCACACACAGTCATCCAAAATTACAGGTATGTTGAGCAACATACTACCTCACATGTACCACTTACATGCGCCTCGGAAGCATTGGCTTCCAAGACCTGACTACCCGAAAACCCTTAATCGTAAGGTTCGCTTCACCGTTTAGCCTTCGAGTTTTTAACTCTGTTAGGGCATTCTTCCACTTGATCCGATCCTCAAGTGGCCAGTCAGGTCGAATACGAATGTTTGAGTCACGAGTTTTGCGTGCGTTATTTAGTAATACGTCCCTTTCCTCAAAATTACCGAGTACTAATTTAAGGATCCTTCTCTGTTGGGTTTCGCCTCCAACATACTTACCAAGTCTGATGACTTTCGAGATATGTACCCCTGGGACCTCCTCTGGCAGTATATTTCTGATGAGAGATCCCACTAACTGCAGGTCGTGGGCATGTCTCTTAGCGGGATCGATGTCTTTCGATTCTGCCAATTTCCAGATGATTACACTAGGCACCTGTTTACCTTCCTTAAAAGTCGTGTTCACGGCCTTTGACCGTGATGTCAGATCCTGCCGGTTAGCTACCGGCTTCTTACTGTTAGCTTTCTTTATAACAGTGTCATGTGGGTCGAGCGAGTTACTCCTACCAACATTTGGTGAAGTTAGACTATTTCCATCCACAACAGTATTAAATATTTTCTTACATTTGGACTTGAGCGGAGTTGCCTGATGCTCAGGACGTGAGTCCAACGATGACTTATCGACTATACGCGCGCTTTCTTTGGGTATTTTTCCGTCTCTTTTGCGTTTCCGCGTAATCCATTTACCATTATTCTCAGCATCCAGATTGGAACTATTCTGGACGATAGTGGTTCTAGCCGGGTCATCAGTCGCTGCTAAAGCGACTGGTCCCTCAATACTTAATGGCATGGCTTTCATTGGTTGTACCGGAGTACAAATTTTTGCTTCATGTTGCGAAATTGGGTGTCTGGTACCTGTCATGGCAGCATTTACGACACTGATACAATCTTCATTATCAGTATCCATGTTGCCGGCACGGCCTACGTCGACCTTTTTAGCTAACGCTAGAAGGCTGATGGCTTCTCGAATGAGTAATGTCTTGTTTGAGCAACAAAACATACAGAGTCAATGAGAATTTGGTTTCGAGCACCTTTTATAGGCAGCAGGGCTTAAGCGGGTGCACATTTTATGAAACCACTTCTTACATTCGTCACATTGCATCCCTTCTTCCACGGGGAATAAGCAATATGGCTGTCCACACTTGTGTACAGAGCCGACCATCTTAGAATAAAGCAAAATGATAGGCAAGGTAGATATGTAAGATAAATCACAACCTTATCAAATAAACAAGCCGCAGTCGACCAAGAATGCTTTGATGCAGTAAATACACGAAAGCAGGATCAAAACACACAAATACAATGTCACGTTAACTGAAATAAATTCAATTAAAGTGTAAACGGTAGTTTTGATACGTAATTGACGATCAAAACAGTGAATTAAGCTCAACGTGAAACAATACCACTGTCCTTTTAAATAGCGCACGAAGTTCGTGGTTCTTTAACAAGCATTAGCAGCATGTAAATGCTCCTGTGTAATATGTCTGTTAAAATATCAACCACTCGTAAGTATAGCCTCAAGGCAACACGAACGCATATCTGTTTGCAACTTATCCACTTGTATAACCAATACAGGATTAACTGTCGATTATAAATTCATCTTTCTGCTTAATCACTATCAACTAACTACTATCAGAAGCTATCTACTAGAATATTTTACTTTCTTGACCACTGCCTGCCTAATTTCCAATTGCTGAGTTCCATGGCGAATCAGAGGATACAAATGCTAGAAATTTACGGTGAGTTTGAACTATAAATTTCCCGCAATGCTAGATCTTGTTTAGACTGTTTCGCCAGGCAATGCTACGTGTTTGGCTGAAATTAAATTTGAACTTATACAAATTCAGTCTACAACGCTTCGTTAATCTACGAATTTAATCAACATATTTCAATTACTTGGGAGGAAGAGTAACCCAGGCGAGTTTCATAATTGCGATAGTTAATTTCGTATAATGTTTATGATGTCTAATGACATTTCGCGGCTACTTTCACTTAGAGTAGTCATACATTCTGTCACTGCCGTCAAATGTTAGTCGAAACTATGTACATTTATGACTTGTAAGTCAACATACTCCAAAAAAAACGTATTTCATGTACACGAGCAATCCTAGTCCATGTCTTGATGTGACTCTTCGTCGTACTTAATATCACTTAGCGCTAGATAATATGCTTTTTTACGAAACGATCACGTTATCTAAACCTTAACTTTAGTTACATTGGTGGTTACCATTTAAATTAATGTTTACTATGCGCTTTGTATTTGCTGTTATCTCACACGGTAAATCATGGTCGCGAGGTGTGACTTCAGCGTTAGTTGGTTCGTCACCATTCTCGTCTAACTATAGTAGGCCCCCAAGCATTTCGACGATAGATCATCAACGAAGATGATTCTACAATCCATTTCAACGTTGGTACATTTTGCTTTATATACAGATCAATAAATGACGAAGAACAAACACTTCAACCTAAAGGTCAAATTCACTTAAATTATTTTTCATTTACAGATCAAGAAACATTACCTTCAACGCTATATCATTTATATACCATCAACTGAGAACTTTACTAATTACACTCATATTCTTTAGCGATTCATCTTCCTTGAAAATGATTTTTTACATTCAATCTTCTGAAAACTTTGTATGCAATTTCATCATAAATCTTACTGTTACACAAATCAAATGCATTCTCTCTAAGGTACTTTTCTTGAGTCAGTGGAGCATAACATCTTGTACGTCTTCTTCTGAGGTTCATCTTACAACTGTCCGACGGCGTATTGGATGTAGACAGTGTATTATCTAGAATTCGCTCGTTAGCATTAGAATTACCAATCGAAATTGGAACTGACTCACCTGGGTCCTGGAATGGTATACAGTCATCATATAGGTTGTGTAATGAAACCACTGATATTTAGAGTTTGCATCATAGAATTTCCAACACTAACCTCCCCCGCGAAATAATGGTGGGTCCTTTCGACTCAATGATATAAGAAATTGGACGTTCCCAATTTAAATTATCTTCTCAAATCTCATGCTTCGGTTACTGTATGTGAGTATTTGGGCATATTGTAGTATCAGTTTATTTGTTAAGCCCATATACTTTATCCTAGTTGCTGGCCAAGCCAATTCGCCTGTCATGAGTCATATTTTGATCTTGTTCATTATTCGCTTATTAACCTTGGCTATACTTTTATATGAGCATATATGTGTACACTTCGTATCTTATTCATCATATGTCTGTCACTCATTTTTGTCCGACTATAAATGTTGATTAACGCTTGCTTAAATCGAGTTGGCTTCCCAGCCATCTCCAATACGCATCATCTCTCGCCTCGCTCTCTCGCTTGCCGCTCACTCGCTCGTTCATATTCGCTCAGGTGTTCTTAACTTTCGAACCTGAGTTATTCGACAATAAACTGTAGTTGCTGCTATCCTTTGTCTTCTGATTTTACGCGCCGTTAAGATTAGAGTTATTATGGTTATCGAACTAAACGATTAACGAATCGCAGCACTACAATATACACTGACACGTTATTTGAGGCTTTCTTTGATGTAAGTTTGACTTGCATAAAAAAATATGATACACATTCTTTTTGTTATTCATATTAGAATACATAAATAGATATACATTGATATATGTAAATAACACATGTGATTCATCTAGGCTTGATTCACTTGCGAAACATTTAAATGGAAAACACTTATCTGCCTCATACCCATTAAGATAATCTTGGACTTGATTTGGATTTTCTGCCTGTGTGAACTCCAAATCTGGGCAAGCTGGTTGGTTTAGGAAAAATTGCTATTCATCATACCACTGACTAGGGATTCTATTCAACATACATTGTTCGTGAGAGTATCCAACATCTGATACCATAACATCAGAAATGTGAATAGAATTCGAATCATTTGGAACATATTTTTCACATTCATTAGGAATATAAGTAGAGATAAATTCATTGTGAGGACCACTGACACTTGATATGATATCAAAATTTGATTTTTCTTAAATATTGCACAAACAATAGCATGTAAAATCATTGAACATCATCTCTGTGAACTTTCGACTTGTTATGATTGATCTAACGACTATCACCACGATTTCAAAATAAGAGCTCGTCCGAAATATCTACAGGTTTCAACATTTCATCGCCATAAAGTCGTCTCAAACAGCACTCTTGAAAACACGAATTTGTTTGAATTCGAGTTTAGGTGTCTGTAATCGATTGTACGTCTACTTAAGTTCATCTTCCGTCTGTCCAACAGTGTATTAGACATAGACTCTGTATTATCTAGAATGCACTGGTAAGTATTAGAACTAACAACCGAACATGGAGCCGACTCGCTGAATTCCTGGAGCTGCACAAAATCATCATACCGGATGTGAACTGAAACCACTGATATATAGATTTTGGACCACAGATTTTCCAACACTATTACAAACAACGAAATAATGTTGGAATTCCTTATTGACCAATCAGTGTTGAATTATGAAGTGAATGGTGACCATTAACTATTGATTTTCTGCGCGCCCATACGACTAACGCGATCCAGGTTGTGGAGTTCATTGATTTGCATCACAATACTATATGGTCTGAGTCTCACTGTTCCTAGATTTACAGTAATATATCTGACCACCGTAACAAGAATACTGCATTCCGTGTAACAGTTTAGTGTCGTTGTTAAGATTTTAATGAGAACATTTATGTACGCATTTCCAATACTAAGAAGTAATTAATTACTTCAAATGTTTCACACGTTTAACACAGGCATTATAGCTGTTTAGTGATAAGTTTTGGTGATCACGTTTCCGAGATGTACATGTCAGTGAATGGATGTTATTGTTTGATAAAGTGTAATGCACTATGTATATCATTATTTTCAGGCCTACCATTTTCCCCAATAGACAACCAAATTGTACTGGTTCGTTACGTTTTGATATTCGACGTTTGCAGGTGAGTCAGATTCAAAGTTGAGTCATTTTAATTTTATTCTTACTACCTCCTATCGGTTGTCCGTGTGACTTCGTGTATTGGTCGACTGTCTTGTGAAATTATCAAGTGAACTACTGCATCTGAATGAGCCGCTGACTGGTAGTGATTGAGTTGATGGTCATTTGCTCTATGCAGATATTGCTGTAGTTGGATCAATTTTGGATCCACAAACGATCATTTTCACTTAGAAGAAATATTTTCTCAAGCTTACAACAATGCTGTCAACAAAAACTGGGGCCGATAAAAAATTTCAAACTCGCTTGTTTGTAATCACTGTATCGATGCAATCATTCACTGAAACCATTCTTTCAATTCATTCTGTGATTCTATTTCAGGGAATACGAAACGAACTAGATTTAATGTGGCCACATTTGAAAAACTACCGCGAATCACCCTCATTTTGGTAAGAGATCTAATAATATTTCATTCATCGTACTCACCAATGTGCTATTCATTGACAGGTTGTACTCAGGGAAGTTGGGGTCAAGTTACATCTTGTAAAGGCATTACTTTATTTCACCAAACATGGAAGTTCCAACTGTATATTGTTCGCATTGAACTAGATTAATTCGACAAATCACTCTCACAGATTGCTTGAAATTGTAAATAAAAAAATTGTGAATAAAACATCACACAAAAATCAACATACATATGATAAGGCGTTTTGTGCTGAATCCTAAATCTTCAGGTGATTCGAAATAGGGAACTTTCAACAAACAATAAAATCACGATGTTTGTTTTCGAAGACAGTTTTAGGCCGTTATCGTGTATTGTTCAATAACGTATAGTTAGTGTATAAAATGTATATGTAGAGGTTACTCTCCTCCATGTGGTCGCCTCTTTGTAACTTTATTAATTAACATCTGCACTTGCGTCTCATATCCCCATGAATTTACACGCAAATGATTCTGATATCACCTCATTTTATTCGTCACCTTTATTACTTTCAATTATTAATGTTACGAAAGCATTTTGATCATCATTCTTCATTCACATCAAAAATAAACGGTTGAATTAATTTATGCAGACAATCAATTTAATGAATGTATTGGAACGTGAATTCGGTTACAATGGTTCTGCAAACTGCATCCGTAAACCAGGACGGGTAAGTGTATCAGTAATTAGTAATCCATTCCCTTACACACGTGTAGAAATCATGTTTACTTATACTAACATTCGACATTTCAGAATGTTGCATCACGTGCAAATGACACTTGAGCAAATTCTAGACAGGAACATAGTCAGACGATAAGTGGAGTCGATTTTAAATACTGAGTTATTTGAAGTGTAAAGATGGACTAACAAATCTAAACACATTCACAATCCGTAACACAATATTGGGAGACTGTTGACACTAGTCAAGCAATCGGTAAACGAGAAACATTGAACGGTGATTCGTGACAGATAGAGTTTTGGCCTCGTAGTGATTATGGAGCAACGTTGCCTGAACAAAAATTAGATATTCGTGAAAGTGAATGAGTAAATTGTAGTAATCTTACACGTTATGTGTTGGAAAACAATCAATAGACAATCGTCATCTACGAGTCATGCACACCGTTTAGTTCTAATGAAATGTGTGAACAGACAGTCGTTCCAGTATATGACGTTTACTGAATAAATCACGTTGATTGATATATTAAGAGATGAATTTCATTCTGGACATTGCCAAATGTTATCTAAATTCTACCGTTCTTTCATTTTTGTAGAGAGGGATGTATCATCTGGAAGAGGTGCGTGTTTGCTTGAATCGCAAACATGAGTTCATGGACTGCCCGTTCCTTGGAAACTTCCCTCCATTTCAGTAGTTGCATGAAGTTGTTTAATGAACGCAATGATTGACTCTGATAACAACAAAACCGTTGATGATTATTCATGTCACGTCTGCTGCAACAAACAGAAATCCTCGTCATGTAGTTCATTTGTTCTTAACTATTAAATATACATTCTATCAACCAATATTTTTTGTTTCTTCTCTTTATCGTTCAAGTAGTTGAATGAATTAGCAAACGGATTGGTTATTTTCCACAAACACCTTCACTCACATCGATGGCGATTCATCCTCACTTCAACCACGTCAACAGTCTTTTCATCAACACAGTTTATCTGAATGTTAGTCAAAACATTCTGTCTCACTGATTCCCTGAACTACTGAGTATTTGAATAGTGAATTTGGTGAATGAATAACTAAGTTGATGGATGGAACAATGATTATCAAATCAGCTTAGCAACGATATTCGGTTTTAAACTCAGTTTAAGGAAACATGTCATATAAAACTAGTCTTTTGGATACTGAAACACCATCCACTTCAAAATAAAATCTCAGGTTGCTCTAAACGATTCAAAACCAGAGAACTTGTTAATATTAAATTGAATCTGATACTTTCTATACGATACTGTCATCTCCTTTCAAATTAGGGTTGAGACGTGAGTACTTCTCCATCAGGTCACCAGAATACAGTGAAGTGTCTTCTATGTAATTCCAGATACAAATGCTTTCAACGTATATTACGAATAAAATAAACCTTAGCACATTTTTGAATAACCACACTAGTTACTGTTTTAGGTGTTGATGTATTTGAATTAACTTTAGTTTATTCTTGGTAACGATCATCCAACAATAATTTAGGTCGGCAGAGTAGAAGGCCGTGGATTCCATATAGTTAATGATATGATATATTGTGGGATGCATCCTCGAGTCACTTGGACGTACCAGACGATTATGTGCTACTAACTTTGTAGTGCCGTACTTCGCTAATCGTTCTCCTCGATAACCATTAAAATTCCAATCTTAACGGTGCATAAAAACAGAAAGCAAAGAGAAGTGGCAGCTGCAGTTTTATTGACCGTGGTTTATTCACTGTGGTCCCACTCATCAGTCAACAAAGCCTATCGACGATAAATGATTACTACTCACTGATGATTCTGCTTCCTAAAAAACACACATTTTCATCTGAAGTTCATTTTCCGAGTCAAAATATTATCATCGCACATTTCTATCACCGAAACACATCTGAACATAGTAACTATCAAACGTCAACATCCTCTCAATAATGTTTGCGTTTACGGTGTGTGCTTTGAATACCCGTCACATTGGAGAATATGGTCAGAAATCTATATCGTCTAATCGACATCAGATGTTGCGAAGCCGCCGGATAAAATATTCGACGAATGAAATATTATTAGATCTCTTACCAAAATGAGGGTGATTCGCGGTAGTTTTTCAAATGTGGCCACATTAAATCTAGTTCGTTTCGTATTCCCTGAAATAGAATCACAGAATGAATTGAAAGAATGGTTTCAGTGAATGATTGCATCGATACAGTGATTACAAACAAGCGAGTTTGAAATTTTTTATCGGCCCCAGTTTTTGTTGACAGCATTGTTGTAAGCTTGAGAAAATATTTCTTCTAAGTGAAAATGATCGTTTGTGGATCCAAAATTGATCCAACTACAGCAATATCTGCATAGAGCAAATGACCATCAACTCAATCACTACCAGTCAGCGGCTCATTCAGATGCAGTAGTTCACTTGATAATTTCACAAGACAGTCGATCAATACACGAAGTCACACGGACAACCGATAGGAGGTAGTAAGAATAAAATTAAAATGACTCAACTTTGAATCTGACTCACCTGCAAACGTCGAATATCAAAACTTAACGAACCAGTACAATTTGGTTGTCTATTGGGGAAAATGGTAGGCCTGAAAATAATGATATACATAATGCATTACACTTTATTAAACAATAACATCCATTCACTGACATATACATTTCGGAAACGTGATTACCGAAATTTATAGCTACACAGCTATAATGTCTGTGTGAAATTGGTGAAACATTTGAAGTAATTAATTACTTCTTAGTATTTGACAGGCGTACATAAATATTCTCATTCAAATCTTATGAGCGACATCAAACTGTTACACGGAATGCAGTATTATTGTTACGGTGGTCAGAAATATTATTGTTCATCTGGGAAACGGTGAGACTCAAACCATATAGTATTGTGGTGCAAATCAATGGACCCCACAACCTGAATTCAGTTGGCCCTATGGGTGCACTGAAAATCAATTCCTAATGGTCACCATTCACTTCATAATTCAACACGAATTCGTCAACAAGAAATCCCAACATTATTTCGTTGTTTGTAATAGTGTTGGAAAATCTGTGGTCCAAAATCTATATATCAGTGGTTTCAGTTCACATCCGGTATGATGATTTTGTGCAGCTCCAGGAATTCAGCGAGTCGGTTCCATGTTCGGTTGTTAGTTCTAATACTTACCAGTGCATTCTAGATAATACAGAGTCTATGTCTAATACACTGTTGGACAGACGGAAGATGAACTTAAGTAGACGTACAATCGATTACAGACACCTAAACTCGAATTCAAGCCGTGGCGGATGTGGTGTTCATATGAACCAATGATTCTTCAGTATTGATGGCTGTTTTTAACTCGAATGCAAAATACAGTACAATCGTTCCTGCTCATCTAATACTTCTTGATGAAATTGCGTTATTCCTGGGATCGCCAGTTTATACTTTAATCAAATACTTCAAATTATCATAATCACGTACGTATATTTTTCATAAATCAAAAGTAATCTTACCACAATCCATGAATGGTGAAATCTCTCAATCCTCTCGGTAGCCTACACTAAAAGAGAGAATTTCAAATAATTGTTACTCAGTTGAACAGAGATGTATGTGAACATAATATGTGCTGAAGCTTATCAAATACGATTCCAGTGACTAGATACATCTTAGTAGTGAAATAAGTTAGTTCGGTTAGTTGGCTTCAAATAATGGCCCTTGATATGAACTTCACATTACTTCACATTACCAACATAATAGACCTGAATACTGAAAATGTGATTGCACATCTACTAAGTTGATTGAAATGGTTTACAATTTCAAGCAATCTGTGAGAGTGATTTGTCGAATTAATCTAGTTCAATGCGAACAATATACAGTTGGAACTTCCATGTTTGGTGAAATAAAGTAATGCCTTTACAAGATGTAACTTGACCCCAACTTCCCTGAGTACAACCTGTCAATGAATAGCACATTTGTGAGTACGCGATTTACAAATGTCTCTGATCCATATCCACCAACGGAAAAATGGTAAACACTGATTTCACTATATATTACTGAATAAAGTTCATCTGTGAAATGTGAATAAATGGATTTATGATCATGTAAAGGGACAACATTTTAAGTATACGAAATGTTTATTACTTGAATAGATTCACAATACGTTGGCGGCCAGGTCACCGAAAATACGTAGTAGTCCCACCTGTTTTGACTGTATCCTACATGAAGGATGGTTACAAGTATTGACACCAGGAAACAGAGTGACCTGTAAACAATACACAAATAACATGATCGATGAAGAGCAAAACACATCCTTAAGAAATACGACGACCATTACCGGGATAAGGGGAATAAATCACCACCTTTTCATATTAATATAAACAAGTATACTTTATATGCAGAGATAGATGATGACTAGCCGTAGCATATAGGACGAGCGTTTGGGCCACGGAATCCAATTTAATCTAAAACAATCCATAAAGCATTTTCTTTACGTGAGCATTAATTTAGTTCTCATCTCAGTAGAACTTTCGGAATAATTACAAACAACAACATAAACTACTGTGGTGTGGTCTACTTATATCTATATAAGTAGTATATGGTGTTGGTCAGACATAGAATGTATTTTGGCAGAAGACCGATGAGGAAAGAACTGAAATGAAGCGCAATCGTTTGGAAAATGCATGAGCAATGGAATTATAGGAGAAACAGTGAAGATTGAAACAATTGGTTGTTAATTTGCAATTTGACTGTTCATTGTTTGGTTAACAGAATTTACCGAGATAGTCTGTAATGTTTGCTTAAATACATTCGATTGTCCCCAGTCGTGTTCTGTTCATTACACTACTAGTGGAATTCATAATTGCGATTTTTCGGCTCAGCTCTCATGACCACAGATTACATTTCGTTAACTTTTATGGGAATCTACTATCATGTTTATCAATATTGTTCGACTAATCTGTTCATTGTTGAAGATCAGCAGTTTTATGCAATACCAATTTTTAATATGTTTGTTATGCAAATCGCCGATCTACCTCGAAGAACCATGAATGATTTTCCCAAGAGTTTGCGCAATCGATTAATATTTTCCAAACCGCTTCTCTATAAAAGAATTGGTTACATGCCGAATCTCGTTGTATTTAGATTGAATCTTTATCCAAATCAAAATGACATGTGACTATTTGGAAGAGATCTGTCGGAAACCTTTTCCACAATTTGTGAGATATTGCCAACTCTCACTTCAATCAGATAAATCAAAATGAAGTTATTTGATACATATCAGTAAATAATAATTTTCTTACAATAACATTGAACTATTTGCCACTTCATTCAGGATCATTGTGTGTTCGATGAAGCAGTTTGTGGATTGATAAGTACGTTCATCAACAGAATACTAAGGGAAGACTTCACCGTAATGGCAAATATCGGTGTCTCATTTAACTCATAGAAAAGATTTATTCAGTCAAGTATTGAATCAAGTGGAAAACAAAGTCAATCAACAAAAGTAATGCGGTAGAGATTATTTGACAATTTTGTCTGTAGATAGCAACGGCTGGCTATTCGTCCTCAATATAATGAAGGCTGTATCACTTTTACCTGATTCTCATACAGTATTCTTCGTGAAAGAGGAAATGAAATCAAGACGTCAACTCACTGTGCTCTCATCATCAATCCAAATCACTTGATGTTTTGTGATAACTGAGTACACGATCTTTCGAACACCGTTATATATACACTGTATTTTATGTGAGTTTAATCAGTGGCAGAAGATGGCACGTTCACAGAACAATCACTGCAATTGATAATGCTGACTTCATAATCTCCCATAATCTCTCTCACCAGATTAAGCGACATAAAAATACTATTTTCTCACACATTGACATGATGGACAGCACGTGATGTGCATTGATATACTTTATTTTACTTCATGCGTGTTTTAAGTCGGTTGCAATTTATGGAATCATCAACTGTTTCATAATTAACCGCTGCATCATCTTTTGAACGTTCGTATTTCCATGTTCCCTGTTTCTACAACACTTTTCCCATAAGCACAAGCAATATCACAGATTTCACTCGAATGATCACTGACAATCTCACAGTTTCGCAGCTCTCCATTATTAAATCTACCACATGCTCATACAATGGGGAAAATTTGTTTTGTATTGTGTTGGCTGATCATTAGATTTCGTAGGCTTTGTTCGTTGTATAAGTCCGAAATGAAATTGTAATAAGAATTCATATTTCCTGCTTTGTGACGTCCAACTGAAACGCAAAAGTGCTGAAATGAAGCATGGTGAAGTAAACAATTCTTTGAATGGACAGATTGATTCTCCAGCTATTTGTCATCTAGATAATAATTTTACCAACAAACGCTGACAATAACATGGAATAACGAAGCTTCTTACTCATCCAGCTGGAATAAATTTAAAGTTGATTCCATAGCAAATTGTGGAATTTCATGAGTATTACAACACAGTTTTGACAAATATTTGGTCGCGTGATAGAATAAATGATCGACTGATGGTTGAATGACACACGATCAATAATGCTTTTGTATACAGACTTCAATTCGAAACCAGTGACATGACGTTGTCTATCTAATCTATAAGGTATTGGTTTGCCCTCTTTTCTACAACAGCCGCTTGAAATCAGGAACGATTTGAAGGCACGTTGTGGTGTCAGGTTTATGACTGGAATTCCAGAGATCACACGATGCTTATCTCCGGACTGTTGCACTGTCTTTACTTTCAGGTCATCCATGGAAACTCATGAAGGTGCATTCGGAAATAGATCGCTCTGTAAGAATAAGAAAACTCGTTCTCTGGCTTTGATTCAGCATAATGCGATAGTTTTTCATTAACCACACTGTTCCTCCACATAGACTAGCAAACTTTTCTTGACCTGTACACATTGATATTCGACGCTTACATGAGTATTCGTGCTACATTTTTATAATTTACTATTGCGATTGAGAGCTATTAGGAATCCATATGATAGACTACCATTTGACGTATGTGTTACACAAAGTACATGTGAATCGGTGAATAACTAAGCATGAGTGGTTAGATTAGCATTTCTTTATTGGTACCGTTACAACGTTTGTAATTCAGTTATTTTATAATACGATACTCTGTCATTAACCGCTCTGTTCGACACGATAGCCATTCGTTTGAGCATCAAAATCTGTTTGTTTTTCGAGAAAACGATTTAAATCGAATACAGTTGCCATGTTTGTTATTTAGTTCTTTCATCATTCTGAATAACTCCCACACGATGATACAGATAAGTAATTCTTTCGACAGCTTGAGAATGTCTGTCAAACTTGTAAACATTTTTGAAATCACCTCAAATATAATAGGAGTATAGGCGAATATCCAGTCGAAACAGTGTGAAGTGATTCTCTATCATCTGCATGCTCCACACAAGATTTATTCCAACACTGATTTAACTAGGAGTTTCCAGACACTTCTATAACTTGAGTGACTTGGCAAGGTGTATTTTCGTGACTGCTTCAACAGACATTCACCACTTCACCGCACAGACTAACCACGCTTGTTTCTTCACACTCAAGCTCCTACATTTACAAAACCAACACTGATATACTCAAACGCATGAATATGTGTTTCTCCATTAACTGAATCGTGCTCTGCCTCGTTTAGATTGCAATGGAAAATTTGCAGTTCTGAAGAATGTGTCTAATACTCTTAGTCGGTTAATTTCTCCACTAGCGACTCATTTTCGATATGAAACAACAGTATCGCTCTTCTTTGAACGACAGTAAAAAAAAAACGTTTCATCATTTGTCCACTCCACCTCAGAAGAATCCCTCACCTCACAGCATTCCTATCTACCCATTTAAGATCTGTCAACATGTATTCGCATGTACATTATCTTTTCAGTATATAAAATGAGACACCTCCACTAGATGTTGATTGAGGTGGTTTTCGTCACGCTGCACTACTGAATATTACTCAGTGATCTGATTCACGCTTATTCCTTACTTTGATGAGTATTTCGAGGGGTGTAGGAAAGTAATTAGAAAAGAGTCGCATTGTTAGCACTAAGCACTCATCACATCTACCGATAGACTAATTCAAACTCACTTTTATGTTTCTGAAAGCATCACTCTTCATCCAGTTGTTTACGATTTCTTTCGTTGAAAATCATGATTATTTTGAGATTGAAATGATTTTTTGAAATTATTGTTCTACCATCAGAAAACGTAATCACACCTCGGTGAATAACTACATTCATCAACAATGAGTAGAAGATGAAATTGTTGATGTTTCGTGACTTATTGTAAACTGATTCTTCAGAGATTAATAATACATCAAAGATGATATAACACAAGTTCAAACTGTTCACAGTGCACAACGCACAATCTTTCATTACTGATTAATTGTGACACGATATGATATGACTGATATGACTAGTTGAATGAACGCAGTCAGCAAACTCTAATTCAATCTGGGTGAAGAACGAAAATAACATGTTCATTACGATTAGTCTATGTATGGATTATCCCGGTTTATCGGATATTTTGGAATGTGAATTTCCTCAATACAATCAATGTATACTTATAAATAGAAGTAATGACAAGCAGTGTTATGGAGTTTCAAAAGTGACCTTTTATCTATTCAAGCATCAGACGAGACTTTCTACCGATATGTGAGAGCTCACTTGTTCGCTGCAATGCAATATTTCATTCGTTTTCTGCTTGTCAACCACTCCAACTATTCCGTGGATTCCACTTTTCCATATGTGGTGCGCTTACGTAGTCATAGTCACGTCATTGTTCAGGAAAGTTTGAAATGTTAAGAGACCTAGTAAAGGCTTTTTATACGGTAACGCACAACTTCGTTTAAATTATCTTGTTTTGATTCATTAAAAACAACAATTTTTTATTTTTTTCCCCTCAGTTGAAGTTTCTTATCAAAACTTGGATGAAACAGTCGGACAGTATTTTTTCATTAAGATAAATTCCAAATGTAGAATTGCAAACTGTCACATTCCATCATAGCACTTTGTGCTTATTGAAATTGAACTAATCAGACTACAAAGATGCACAGCATCCAGTCAATTCAAAAAATCATTACAGGTGACATGACGTTTGTTCACTATCATATGAGCACACACTTTCAAAAACATCTCCACTAATCACTTTATTCAAGAATTTCTATTCATCACACCCTAAAATGACTCATCAACAGGGGGTGAGCAATCACACGCACAACATTTCAGTTGACTCGTCACACATGAAAGTTGTAATATACAGTATCAGGTTGTTTGTCAATTCAAAACCATTTTTCTGAATCACAACGTGGTTTCTTACAAGGTAGTCGCACATAATCGTCTGATATATCCAAGTGATTCGATAATGTATCCCACAATATATCATATCATTAACTATATGGAATCCACGGCCTTCTACTCTGCCGACCTAAATTATTGTTGGATGATCGTTACCAAGAATAAACTAAAGTTAATTCAAATACATCAACACCTAAAACAGTAACTAGTGTGGTTATTCAAAAATGTGCTAAGGTTTATTTTATTCGTAATATACGTTGAAAGCATTTGTATCTGGAATTACATAGAAGACACTTCACTGTATTCTGGTGACCTGATGGAGAAGTACTCACGTCTCAACCCTAATTTGAAAGGAGATGACAGTATCGTATAGAAAGTATCAGATTCAATTTAATATTAACAAGTTCTCTGGTTTTGAATCGTTTAGAGCAACCTGGGATTGTATTTTGAAGTGGATGGTGTTTCAGTATCCAAAAGACTAGTTTTATATGACATGTTTCCTTAAACTGAGTTTAAAACCGAATATCGTTGCTAAGCTGATTTGATAATCATTGTTCCATCCATCAACTTAGTTATTCATTCACCAAATTCACTATTCAAATACTCAGTAGTTCAGGGAATCAGTGAGACAGAATGTTTTGACTAACATTCAGATAAACTGTGTTGATGAAAAGACTGTTGACGTGGTTGAAGTGAGGATGAATCGCCATCGATGTGAGTGAAGGTGTTTGTGGAAAATAACCAATCCGTTTGCTAATTCATTCAACTACTTGAACGATAAAGAGAAGAAACAAAAAATATTGGTTGATAGAATGTATATTTAATAGTTAAGAACAAATGAACTACATGACGAGGATTTCTGTTTGTTGCAGCAGACGTGACATGAATAATCATCAACGGTTTTGTTGTTATCAGAGTCAATCATTGCGTTCATTAAACAACTTCATGCAACTACTGAAATGGAGGGAAGTTTCCAAGGAACGGGCAGTCCATGAACTCATGTTTGCGATTCAAGCAAACACGCACCTCTTCCAGATGATACATCCCTCTCTACAAAAATGAAAGAACGGTAGAATTTAGATAACATTTGGCAATGTCCAGAATGAAATTCATCTCTTAATATATCAATCAACGTGATTTATTCAGTAAACGTCATATACTGGAACGACTGTCTGTTCACACATTTCATTAGAACTAAACGGTGTGCATGACTCGTAGATGACGATTGTCTATTGATTGTTTTCCAACACATAACGTGTAAGATTACTACAATTTACTCATTCACTTTCACGAATATCTAATTTTTGTTCAGGCAACGTTGCTCCATAATCACTACGAGGCCAAAACTCTATCTGTCACGAATCACCGTTCAATGTTTCTCGTTTACCGATTGCTTGACTAGTGTCAACAGTCTCCCAATATTGTGTTACGGATTGTGAATGTGTTTAGATTTGTTAGTCCATCTTTACACTTCAAATAACTCAGTATTTAAAATCGACTCCACTTATCGTCTGACTATGTTCCTGTCTAGAATTTGCTCAAGTGTCATTTGCACGTGATGCAACATCCTGAAATGTCGTTTTCGTAAAGGATAAGATATTTATGTAAGTATGTTGATTATAAGAACATTGATATAAGTTTGCCGTCTAAACACGTATAAGAACCAATGTTTCGTTTTAATGTCCAGTTCTGTTTCAACAATGAAATTTATAGACAAGCAGATGGGATCGCGATATGAGTCTCCATTCTGTTCAATTTTAGCAAACTTTTCATGGCAAAATAATAAAACTACCTACTCAGTTCAATGTACAATCGATTTCACTCATACGTTATATACAAACTTTGTACTATTATGCCAAATGTAATCAGTTATTCTTCACGATCACTTCACCGTTATTTTCCGAAATATAGTGCATTTTTTTTATGGCTTTAACAGCGAAAGTGATAAATTCAACCGAAATCATAAACCGTATTTCGGAGAAGAATAAAGAGAACAGTTTCGTCCTTACTATGGAAACCATTTAATTATTTTGATGAAAAAATATCACAAAATGTGGCAGGTATGTATCAAGATAATATTAAAACTAATCTAGACTGGTGGTGTCTTTATAAACATCAAATATTTGAAACAAAGAAATTGGTGAATATTGACTCATCATATGGAACCTATCATACTCAAATTACTTAAACTTTCTCATTACCTTGAAAATTATGTATAAGTGGGGAGTGTTACAACATGCAACTCGTATCTGCAGAGTATATGCTGCTGAATCTCTATTGAAGCATAAAACTACGGGTAACTTCTGTGAACTAATATTGGACCAATATTATTCATATATTCTTACCGTGCAAATATTCAGTAACTAGATTATGCATATCTATATTGCTATTGTTATAAGCTGTCTCTTAACCTGATGACTACTATTATACGACTATTTCAAATTATACTAGGTTTATTGATTACCATCTCTCGCGATCACGGCTACTTCTTAGCTTGAACTTTTATAGATGCTATTCCCTATTTTATGGTGTGATTACGTCTGTTTGGCTGGCATATAAATGGGGTATGTTTGAAATAAATGATTCGTATAGTAGAAGTTCATATTTGGCGTTCTGGACTGAGCAGGTAGGGCTAGGCGAACAAAGGACCGAAACGGATGCTAGGCTACTGATACCTGTCGAACGCCTTTGGCTGGCTGAGTACAAAGATTGAAAAGGTCGAATTTCCATTGGTGAATATACTACGTGATAACCAGCCGTACTTGAAGTTACAACATTTCCGATTGATTATTAGAACTGATTTAGGGATTGATCAATGGAGAGATGCAAGTAAACACTACCACAGCAATTTAAACTACACTCCATTGCATAAGCAAGTGGTGATCAGGACTCTGTAGCCAAGTGGATAACGCGATGGAGTTTGAAGAGAACGGCACTGGATTTGAGTCATAGAGTGAATATGAACTCTGAGATGCAATTGGTTCCAGATGACGAGTCTCAAATAACACGAAACGCCAGTCAAACTGGATTCCACTACTAGCCACTATCCATCTTTGCCTGTAAATAGACTTCGATTGAACTGTCGATACTTCAAAATGTGTTTGACAAAAATTATAAAAGCGTTTCTACCGTTAGGTAATTAATGGAAGTATGACATTCAGTTTCGATAGCCGATTTAATATAAATATTGATCGATAGCATTCGATCAGCACTGAGAAAGACTTGACATGCGTGATATTGATCACCACCGAGTGGTCAAACAATTTTGATTATATCTCAGTCCTATAGCAGGTCGGTCGCGGCCCGAATAGCTCAGTGGTAACGTCTCTGACTGTGAAGCTGAGTGACACGGGAACAAATCCGTCATAGAGCACCTGTTCCCTCAGGATTACAGGTACATCTTGCTGACGAGTGTCGAGTGGCAAGAAACCCGGGTCCAGGGTTTCCTGTTGACCACCTCCAACCATCATCCTATCTCAATATAAATATTAAACATCCTGAGCGCCTTCTAACTGTTGAGACACATATCTTTCTAATAAGCTGTGTAATCAATATATCAAAGACAGTGCACCATTGGATAGTCAGTTGTACAACAAATCAGATAGTAACGTTGTCCGAGAAAACCCAACTTGTGTATAAACCTTCCCAATTGACAACCTTTTCGAATGTTTAAAATTTTGATCATAGTGAGTATATCACTCTTATCATAGCGAACTGCATTCCTGACATGAGATATATGTAACAAAACGAAATATTCCCATCTCAGTCTGACTTAGACACATCATAAACAAAAACAGAACGTCTTCATCATGCTCATGGCTGGAAGTATTGCGATAATCTCAATCCAAATGTGTGTAGTAAAAGAAGGTTGAATTATTTAGCGTGATCCACTACTCAACATGCAATATAATGAAGATATTTGATTTCATTATGCACTGGAAAATCACTCCTATCTTTTATTGAAATTAAGAAAGCGACCGATAGTCATTGCTCTTCTAGAGTGTATTATAAAGAAATTATTCATCAAACAAGTTGTACGAATATTCAAGACCATTCAGCTATAACTCCTCACTCCATGATGCTTTTGTGTGTTGCCGTATTATACTACTTATCAATAAACAATAGTTCATGACGTTGACCAACTATACATGATGAGTACGATAAAGACTGGCACACCTGCTCTGTGATATGACATTATCTCCTGTTCGTATTGATGTGACCATATTCGGTCTGACATTTCGTCATAACACAAAGGTTTTTTCCTCTACTCCAACACGTTTCAAGAAATTTTGGTGAGTTCTGCACAGAAATCACTTATGTCCACCAGGTATATTGCTAGGTATAATAATCTGAAAACTGAAAAACGTCCGTTAAAGCAATCGATTAATTTTCTCAACCATACATTGTTATTAGGTGACCGTGCTATTGTAAACCTAATTTGTATGAACTTTCGGTAAGAATATATCTTTTGATGAGACTTTAATTTGATGGACAACCATTGAGTAGCGCTGAAGTGAACTTAGGAATGTCGATCTGATTACCAGGGCTAAATGATAGTTAGAAAGTAGTGTGAAGAGTAAGGATTTTGATTTGCAGTTGATGGTTAAACTTAGTAATTGTTTTTTGAATTACAACCCTAACTGCCATCAGCTAAAATACCCAAACGCTAATTAGATATGGGAATGGATAACTTTTGCGCTGAAATCAAAGCTCTGTCATCCTAAATCTAATTACGTTCGTCCATAAATTATAGTCTCACTAGTTAGAATATAATACTATTTGTTCCTTTTACAATGCTTTTATAGTAATACGCATGCATGTTAACAAATTGGTTGCCTGTTAAGTACCGATTATCGGTCGATGTGAATTCACAACTCGGCTACCATACCACGTTGAAAGCAACGGTTCTCGTCTTTCTCATCATTAACCAGTACAAATTATTTCTGAATGATAAACAGTATTCTTCATTTACTTATGTTTGTATAAGCTCCTAATCAAAATACTATACTTGCAACACTTTTGTGGATTCTGTATACTGTCACTAGCCCTTATCTTTGCAATTACAATATCCGTTAACTGTCATACTACAATAATTCATGTTTAGTTTTTACCTAAACTCACTGAACAGTATTTAATCACAGTGCACCCAAAATATTCCACAGAAATGTATGATAACTCAGAATATTCACGTTTTAACTGGACCACAGTGAACAGCTTTTATTAGTTATGTAGAAAAAGATACTTGTGTTATTTTTTACAACTGACCACTAAATGTAGATGACATTGCGTGACTAATACGCTACAACGACTATTTAGGCTTATACGCAATTCGTTATAGTAAGCTCTTTCCTTACTAGCACTAAAAAAAGAGGAAGAAGACAAGTCCAAAGACCATCGGTTCAGAATTGTTACCTTAATTCAAGCACTTATTTATTTAATTTAAAAGTTGGATCCGCTATTATTATTATGAGTCAATTGACGCTAGACCACCATGGAAACCTTCGAAACACTAGATTGCCGTTTTGCACTAAGACAAGACAGACAATAAAGCAGTTATAACAAATTTGTTGAAAGTGTTGTGACAACAGTGGTTTCAGAAAGTATTTTGCTATGATGAAGCGTAACTACAATCACAGTTGATGACGATCCGAAAACGATAGCTGTTTTTGATAAGATCGATTGCATTCAACTTGTCGGTACGAATTCATCACAAGAAATAACGAAGTCTATTGTCGACCGAACATCCTGCATAACATTCGCAGAACCGTGAGCAATTCGCCGCCACAATGAACGATGGGCAGGTGAAATCTTGTAGAAGAATACACTTATTTTACACACGACAAACAGTTTGTGGTCAACTGTTATATATAAGATGGTTTCTTTTGCTCATTTGGAAAAACCGATTCTCCATCGTATCACATTACACTTTGAACTAAACAGACAAAATGTTTTATTTAATGAGTATGTAATGTATAAGCAAATGGAATTTTTCAAGATCAACCTAAAAGGCTTTATCTCAAAATGAACAGTCTTATAACAAACAACTAACAAATAAGCACAAAACTTAAAGTAAACACATTTGTGATCATCATATTTTTCAAGTACCTATAAGTGTAAAGAATACAAATTACCCTTTGAAAACAAGATTTAAATTCAAGTTTCTATTTCATTTGGAATTCTTTACTGTATGAGAACTTTGATCAACACTCCTAAGTGATCTGTGAATTTACAAAATTATGAATTGATTGTTAGTTGATTCATCACTCTATGAAAGAGAGAAATAAAAAATGTGATATTATCACACCATTGTAACTCAAAGTCCACCATATTAGGTGAGAACGGATTTGTCGGTACGAAATCATAACAAAAATAACAAAAAGTGTAGTTGACTGGACGTCCTGCATAACATTCGCAGAATTGTCAGCATTTCACTGCCACAATGAACGATGAGCAAGTGAAATCTTATACAAGAAGAATACACTAATTTAATACATAACAAACAGATTCTGACCAACTGTTATATGTAGGATGATTTCTTTGTCTCATTTGAGATTTGCCAGCTGAACCTATGTGCACACTAGTCTTGAGTGGAAAACCGAGACTCCATCATATCACATTACACTATGAAATAAACAGAGGAAATGTTCTAGATAATGACTATTAAATGTATAAACAAATGAAGTTTAACTAAATCAACCTAAAAGGCTTTTTCTCAAAATGAACAGTCTTATAACAAACAAGTAACCACTAAAAACAAATTAAAAGTAAACATATTTGTGATTATATTATTTTTCAAGTACATATAAGTGTAGGGAATACAAATTAACCTTTGATAACAAGATTTCAGTTCAGGTTTCTATTTCATTACGAATTCTATTCTGTATGAGAACTTTGATCAAAATTCCTTAGTGAGCTGTGAATTGACAATATCTTGATTTGATTGTTTGTTGATTCATCACTCTATGAAGGTCTTATATCTAATTGTAAGAGAGTAAACCAGAGGAATAATTAATCTCATATTATCACACCATTGTAACTGAAAGTCCACTAAGTCAACTATTTAAATAATTACTATATTTGTGTTATCTTGAGAAGAAGCATCCGGAAAAGAAGAAGATCAAGAAATATATTACGTAAACTATGGGAGGCCAATATTAAAATAGTTCATAAACTTCGAAAATATCGAAAGGTTGGCCAGAGAACAGAGTTTCATGACGCATCCTGGTGGACGGCTTTAACCTCCTGCAGGATTAGTGACAGACATGAGTGAATTAAGCAAGGAAGTAAGTATTTATCATCAATACATATTCCATATACTTCACAACGCACAGCAAATAACCATAATTATTCCCTTCAAACAAACATAGAAAAGAAATATACAGTACAATTTCTTTGCAATGAGAAAAGTGATATCAAAAACGTTTCGTCGAGCCACCACACTTTATCACGATAGAGATTGTCATGTTAGGGATCATGGTGGCCATCACATTTGTGACCATTATAAGCCTCACAGCGGTTACGAGTGTCAGTATGATGCGTGAGGAACATTTGTGTATTTGTGTAGTCAAACATCTTGACATTTTCACGCTCTGACTTTCAAAACGTCAATTGTTCAAGGTGAATTGTTACGAATCACTACTTTAGAACATGTCTCAACTCTTTCATCATCACAAATATGCAAAGATTCCTTCAACCTTTGTATTCACCTATTCTTTGCTATCACTTGTATACGCTAAAGTCCAATGGGGTCCTAATACTCTGATATGGCTGAGGGTGAAGAGAGTACTTTCTCTCCAAATGCACTCACAAAGCCCTACATATACAGCCAAAACCAGGAAAGTCCTACTCACTGCCTTTTGTAATAATGATAATGACGAATTTAAACTATCCTTAGTGAACACTTACATCAATGACAATTCTTTTAACCTAATTAAATTCACTGAATGAAGGAAAGAACTGAAAGAATCATTTGGTTGTCCATCAGTCAGTAATGTTGTGGTGTGTGCTTTCTATGTCGACGTAATTATCATGTAACGCCAATCCGGAATACAGCGCCTGACAGCAGAAACCTGAAAAAATCGAAGAGGAAAGATTGAAGAGAGAAAGTAATTAGAATGTCAATACAAGGACAATGAAGTCTGAAACAATTAATGAACCATTTGCCAATCAATTACTGGAGTACGGTTTTTCTATTTTATCTGTAATTTTATACAGAATATGATTGGTAATTATCTCCTGTGGTCACGATCACTTCATTGTTACTTTACAATATACTGTACATTTTTCTGCAAGGTTTTTAGCAGAAGAGGTTATAACTTTGACGGAAATCAAATACATAATTTATTAGAAGAATAGTCAGATCAGTTTCGTGCTAACTATGGAAACCATCTAATAAATAAATATTAATGATATCTTAAACAATGACAAGTAAAGATCAAAATAATATGAGAACTAATCAAGATTAGTTGTTCCTTTGTAAACATCAAATTACTGAAACAAATAAGTTGGTAGCTATCGACTACAAGCTAACTCCATGGTGAACGTAAAAGACAGACATATTTCTCTGAATTTAACACTCACCATTGATAGTCTGATTATCTTCAGGTGCATATATTTCTAGAATTTTGAGATGATGATTCTATAGAAGTCTTTGAAATCATTATATGGCTTATTTGAGTGATTACATTAAATTTAACGTTCAGGTAAACAGCGAATAGCTTTCAAAGTGTTAGAAAAGCCAGTACTCATGTTGTATAAATCAAAATGCGAAACTAAAAATGTGTCTGATGGCAATCTTTCAGAAGAACAGTCACACAAGCAGCATCGTTTAAAATATCAACACAACTGATCAGCGCAAACAAAATGAAATAAAGAGATCAGTGAAACGTTCAACCTATTATATATAAAATATGTATCCGAAATTACAATGATAGGTTTATGAAGGGTTTAATGAAGGCAGTGACCACTTTAGATCGATGTCAACAGCACAAGCTGTTGGTCATATGTAGCGAAATTCAAACACCTTACTTCTACTTGGTGTTTGTGGCATGGATATCGTTCACAAGAATAATAAAAGCCCCACAATCAAACTATCTAATTAGAAAATAAAATTCTCCTGAAATACAAACAGATAAGTGATTTATTTCTCTCCGACGTTTGAACATTAAGTGAGAACGGATTTGTCGGTACGAAATCATAACAAAAATAACAAAAAGTGTAGTTGACTGGACGTCCTGCATAACATTCGCAGAATTGTCAGCATTTCACTGCCACAATGAACGATGAGCAAGTGAAATCTTATACAAGAAGAATACACTAATTTAATACATAACAAACAGATTCTGACCAACTGTTATATGTAGGATGATTTCTTTGTCTCATTTGAGATTTGCCAGCTGAACCTATGTGCACACTAGTCTTGAGTGGAAAACCGAGACTCCATCATATCACATTACACTATGAAATAAACAGAGGAAATGTTCTAGATAATGACTATTAAATGTATAAACAAATGAAGTTTAACTAAATCAACCTAAAAGGCTTTTTCTCAAAATGAACAGTCTTATAACAAACAAGTAACCACTAAAAACAAATTAAAAGTAAACATATTTGTGATTATATTATTTTTCAAGTACATATAAGTGTAGGGAATACAAATTAACCTTTGATAACAAGATTTCAGTTCAGGTTTCTATTTCATTACGAATTCTATTCTGTATGAGAACTTTGATCAAAATTCCTTAGTGAGCTGTGAATTGACAATATCTTGATTTGATTGTTTGTTGATTCATCACTCTATGAAGGTCTTATATCTAATTGTAAGAGAATAAACCAGAGGAATAATTAATCTCATATTATCACACCATTGTAACTCAAAGTCCACTATTTCCTTTCTCTGTATATAAGACAGTGATATTGTGATAGTTGCTAAATACGGGAGAGTACATTCATGAATTATTTAGACATGCTTACATCTGTTTTGTGTATTGCTTCACTAATAACCCATCTCGACGCTCATATTTCAATAAAGAACGAAAAGTTCAAACCATTGTCCGATGACATTATCTCGTATATCAATGAACATGTAGGTAATTTTCTCTTGCATTAGCGTTGAAAATGACGTAAGTTATAAAGTGGTGTATGTTGTATCTGTGCATGAGCAATGTTTTTATTATGAATAAGCGATTGAATTAGAATAGAACAATAATATGTGATCATTCAAAGGATTCTTCCATTTTCGCTAGAACTCCTTTTTTCATCTTGCGTTCACCTCAAGCTGTTTCGTACGCCATCGGGGTAAACCTGATTTGATTTCATATATCTGAATTGAATAAAACAACTGACGTTTACAAGCTGAACAATTCTAAATATTCATATTTGAGTTCCATTTGGAGTTCAAAATTATCAGAAATGTTTCTCATTAAATTTTCAATTTCAACTTGTTTATTCTTCAGCCGAATGCTGGATGGAGAGCTGAGAAAAGCAACCGTTTCCACTCACTGGATGACGCACGAATTCAGATGGGTGCAAGAAGAGAAGAACCAGATTTGAGGAGGAAGAGACGTCCCACAGTTGACCATAATGAATGGAATGTGGAAATTCCATCCAATTTCGATTCCAGGAAGAAATGGCCTGGTTGTAAAAGTATCGCAACCATTCGTGATCAATCACGATGTGGATCATGTTGGGTGAGTGACATTGATGAAACTATTTGAAAACGTATGCAATATTGAGATGAGTATTATTATTTCCACATATCTGTGACCGTGCAGGGGTGAGTGAGATGTTCTGCAGAAAAAATTTCTTGAAATGCTGCATGGCAGCACTTTGGTCAATGTTGAGTATGACATCTGTGAACATATATCTAGTGAGCAAACCAACTAACGGAACAGATCATGTTGGACTCCAGTGGCTTGTAAATGTTCAGCAGTCATTCCATGTAAATATGCTATGAAACCTTATACGTCTTCATATTGACATTGCTTTATTCTAGGCTTTCGGTGCGGTCGAAGCAATGAGTGATCGAAGCTGCATACAGTCAGGTGGCAAACAAAATGTTGAACTGAGTGCTGTTGATCTATTGAGCTGTTGCGAAAGTTGTGGACTTGGTTGTGAAGGTGGTATCCTTGGTCCTGCTTGGGATTTTTGGGTGAAGGAGGGTATTGTTACTGGAAGTTCGAAAGAAAATCACACAGGCTGTGAACCATATCCGTTCCCGAAATGTGAACATCATACCAAAGGAAAGTATCCTCCATGTGGTAGTAAAATCTACAAGACTCCTCGTTGTAAACAAACTTGTCAGAAAAAATATAAAACCCCGTACACCCAAGACAAGCATCGAGGTGAGTAATGTTTTAGACAATGATAATAGTTCATCATGAGAACATTGACTTGTCACCAAGATTAACCGATCAACATAAGGTCTTCTATATCCAAATTTCGCATGAACACTTTTCACTCAAGTAGATTTAGAACCAGTTATTGTAACCATAGTTTACATGAATCGAATACGTATATTCACCTACATTCCGACTGTTCGATGCATGAGAATAGGAAACCAATTTCGAACAGTGATACAAGAAATAAGTTCAGCAATAATGATATGAAATTTCTCACTTGACAATGAATATAACTAAGCTTGTATTCTTGTTACATTTTGTGGATTAAGGCATGTTTTTGGAACAAAATTATTTACTAAAACTTAGAGCTAGCATGATGATTATACCTCTGGTCTTTTAAATGTCGCATACGACGATCAGCCATATCGAAAACAGTCACATCCTGAAGCTTTGTTCATATAAAGTTATTGCCATAGTAGTCATGTCACACATCGAAAGTTCACTTCGCAAAGATGTATCACTAATCTTTCAAGTGACTATATATATTTCACTGTAGTCTGTTAGAATTTTGTGCTTCGAATTACACAGGAAGTCCCTCATCATATATAAGCAAACAATTGCTTAGAATGATGCTTCTCTTATAAAATAATCATCTTCGAGACGACTTTTGATAGCTCTCTATTGAATGAGTATAAATACAAACTAATTTGACATCGATGGTGTTATCATTCTATGGAGTTGACTTCATGCTTAGTGTTTACCGTCGTTTCATTTCTATGTTCAAATAAGTGAAAAGAATAAGACTAACGATTATAGCGAATTCCATTTACTTCTCCATTAACACCGATAACAGTTTCATTTTCACACATTCATATGTTAGGTAAATCATCCTACAATGTTAAAAATGATGAAAAGGCTATTCAAAAAGAAATCATGAAATACGGACCTGTTGAAGCGAGTTTCACCGTTTATGAAGATTTTCTAAATTACAAATCTGGAATCTATAAACATATTACTGGAGAAGCACTTGGTGGGCACGCTATACGTATTATCGGATGGGGTGTGGAAAACAAGACTCCTTATTGGTTGATTGCGAATTCGTGGAATGAAGATTGGGGTGAAAATGGATATTTCAGAATAGTGCGTGGTCGTGATGAGTGTTTCATTGAATCTGAAGTAATAGCCGGTCAAATAAACTAATATCACAATCTTTGAACATCATCTCAAAATGTTAATTAGAGTTAATCAAGCCATTGCAAGTGTATACTGAATACTTCAAATAAAAGTTTTATATTCAGATTAACTTTTTTATCCTTTTATAGTATAAATAAACTATTGCAAATTCTCACTAAACTCTTTACTGAATTGGATGTTTTTGTTAACTTAATTATCGATTCTCTTTTCACAATGATTTTATCATCAACCTGTAAAGTGGTACGTGTTCTCATTGGATCGAACACTTCAAAATAGAAAGTAATCATTTCCGTCTAATAAAATTTCTCCTAGATTAATTTAGAATGGTAAGTTGCATAAGACTGACAATGATGTAATCTCGAAAATGTTAATTCTGCCTAAATGAGTTAACATCGATGGATTCAATGTCCATAATAAATGATGGAAGTAATTGTGTAACTAGTAGTCCAACTTTGGTGAACGAGATCAGAAAAGGGAACAATCGAATGTATGTGGATACAAAAATACAAAACATCTTAGAAAAATCTGAGAAACACAAGTAAATAGTTCATTTGCAATACGTCTATTAACTGTCTCAGACATCATTATTCTTTCGTTTCCACAACAATCATTCTCTGTTCTCGTTCTCTTATTTTCGAATTTACCCTTCCAAAGCCAGGCGTTTCACCTTCGATTGATGTTACATAACACTTACATCTGTCGACAGCATCAGCACACACCATACAACCGAAAGTCAACTCGATGTGTCAGTAATTTAAGATGCGATACTTTTTCAGCAAATGATGTTTTTACGAAATGAGTAGTGGTTAAATGACTCATGTACTAGTGATAAAAATACCATTGACAGTTATTATGCAAACATTTATGAATAAGCCTGAGAACACTAATGAAGGCATTGTTGAATGTGCTGTTCACACTGACCTGTGTATGTAGTATCTAACAGTTATTAAGAAATGAGAAAGGACGTCTCAAAACTATTAGGGTATCAACAGAAATAAAAAACAAAAATTATCTTTCAATGTACCTAGTGGTAGATAACCTGACGTAATTAAACTGGAATCAGATACAAACCTGTGTTATGATAGGTAATATTCAGGCAACTTGTACAAAACGCACGTGTTAATTAAGAGATTGATTAATATTTGCATTCAAATACTTAAATCCACTGAATGGCAAATCCATTGTTTATCCTCTCAATTCCCAGCCTGATGTGTGTGAAAAACGTGTTTAGAAATTGATCAGTTTTACGAATAAGCTGTTCAATGAGATTTCATTGGAGAATTATCTTGAAGAATCGTTTGTTATGATTGGTTAGTTTTGATAACATGAGCCTATAGACAATAGACATGTACATAGTAACAATTGTTTACCGCCAACGTGATATTCTGGGTGGAGTTTATAGCTTGATACATCAGGTATTTCTTGTGATCGGTTAACAATTCAGTGAATTATTGGTAATTTTCCGTGTTCTCAATGATTAGATTTCTTTTACGTATATGCGATTGCCATGCAATGTCTTATATTCATCTGCACAATATTGAACAATGAGACTTTTAGCTTATAAGGATGGTTATTATTGACAAACGTATTTTCTTTAAAGTGAATTGTTGAATTTGAAATCTTATTTTACCTCTCATTATAAAACAATATATGTCAGTTTAACCATAGTTCAATCTAAAGGAAACAAAGGACAACCACTAGTTCAACCAATCTACAGAATTAATCAACTTATAATCAGAGCTAGATCACCATGGAAGACCAAAACGCATTAGCATACACCGTACAACCAAAAGTCAACTTGGTGTGTGACTAATTTAGAATGTGATGATTTTTCCACAAATGATAATAATAATAATATATTCTGAAAATAATAATTGCAGAATTCACACCAGTTTACAGGCATGATCAATTTGATATAAATAGCAACAATTGGTGTAGAGAACAAACATGACATATAATATTGTTTTAAGTTTGCTAGTTCAGTAATTGTTAAGTAGTTTATTTCTGATATGTGTCACGGCAATCCGATTCATCAGCAGGGTGTTTTAATTTTTTCTTAAGTGGATAGCCGTATGATTTAAGAACGTTGTTCTTGAAGGGTACTTTCAGTGCCAGAACGAGTTATTGATAATTATCTACAACTAGAAAAAGAAAAATTAAAGCAAAGAGCACCGAACAACAAAACAATGACGTATCACCGAAACATAGCCTTCCACACTTAGCTGTATAAAGCTCAAGTTGCCATTTCGAGCACCAGTGTTCTACACTGTTAAGCTCCGTGCTGATGCAAATTTGAATAGTGCTCAGCTCACGTGAAGTAAATTAATACACTACTAAAATATCATTTCCATACAAAAGAGACATAACCACACAAAAACATTCGCAAATATCATTGATAAAAACTGAAAACAGCAAAGCGCCTAAGACACCACCCTGTATTACGCCACTTCTAACGGGAATGGCATTCGACAATGAAGGGTTGATTTTAACTATTTGATGTCGATTGCTGAGGAAGGAATCACACCAACCAAGCAAAGGGTTTTGGACCCCATAAGATGTGAGTTTACCTATGAGAAGTTGGTGGTTGACCACATCGAATGCCTTAGAAACGTCCAGGTACATAACTAATACTAGATATCACTGGCTACGAAGAGAATAAACCAAAATAAACAAGCCAAAGTGACATGTCATACAAGATGGATTTTTAGGAAAAACTTGTTGCGAATCATCAATAAATTGTTCAGTCAATAGATAGTTGGATAGTTCGTCACTAATATTTTTTTCCATAATCCTTGAGTTATATTTATCGGCCGATAATTGTTCATGTCAGGAGTGGAATATCTGGACAATCACATTCGTAAAAAAAATGATTAAATCCTGTTTGCTCCATGACCTCTCGAAACCTTGAGGTTATTTAAAGACTTACTAATTTTAAAGCATGTGAAGGAGATAGATTTTATTGAGTTTTTAGACACCCATTTAACCCTTGAAACAGCGCCATTTTCAAGAATACCACTGAAAAGGTCTGCTATAGTTTTAGAGTCGTATATAAAACTATTATTATGCAGGATGCATGGTATATCAACATTTTGAGTTGATTTACCGCGTTTATTGAAAAGGAGGGCTAGGTTTTGCACTTTTGAGCTAGTACTTAGTGCTAATAGCTCTTCATTGATGGCTTTTAACCTATGTTTCTCTTTAATTCGGTTAAAAATTATTGTTATTTGTATGACTGCCGTGAAGTCGTTAGATTTAAAATAACGTTTCTGTAGGCGTCTTAGTTTATTACGATATTTAGCCGGTATATATAATTCGTTAGGTTTACTAATCCTGTAAGTCTTTATTGATGCACAGGAGTCTAGACAAGAGTTAACAATCAAATAGAATATGTTGATGGCTTCTGTCAGACTATTACATGAGAAGAATTATTCATAGTCTGAGAGTTTGATCAGTGGGCGCAAGAGGTCCCAATCTGCATGCTTATAGTCTCTGTAATTGCAGGTTCTTTGAATTGATCGGTTGTAGTAGGGATGGATGGTGAGAGCACAAGCTACTTTCTTATGATCACTGCTTCCAAATTCGTCGTATACTTGTATAGATAGTTGGATGACATCATTACTAAATATAAGATCAAGTATATTAACGCCCTTTGTTGAGGTACGAACCCACTGTGACCAGCAGTACAGGTTAAGAATTGATGAAAATTCATCATTGCTAGACTGACAACTACCGGTACTCCAGTTAATCCCAGGATAATTGAAATCGCCAGTGATAATCTTAGCACTGAAGTTTAGAGTAGATCCACGTATAAATGCATTGATAATAAGATCATTCAACTTATCAGTACTATCAGGAGCTCTGTATATACATCCTAGAAGTAGATTATGATTCAGAGTGTTGTTTGATATCGAGATCGATTCCGGTAAAAAATTCAATACACTTTCTTCAGCTTTGTTAGTTCCTGTGGTATCCAAAGCAAATACAAATCAACCGCCTCCTTCCTTATTTTCTCTGTCACAGCAATAGTGTCGATAGTTCTGGATATTTAGTTCGGAATTGGCTACAGCTGGATAACACCATGTTTCAGTGATAAGTATAAAAAAAAGTTTGGCTAGAAAATTTAGGGCTCTCGAGGCTGAAATTTTGTTCAGAAGTGAACGAGAGTTAATAAGTAATGAGTTTAAAAAGGGAGTGTGTTGTGTAAAAAAACCCAGAGCATCCCTATTGATGATATGTGTTCTGGATTTGCCTGGACTATGGTTTTGACTGTGTTTGTCTGATCACATGGTCTATAGTTTGAGCAAACTGTAGTGCAAGTCGAACAAAGAATTTACAGGTGATTCCATCACACTTTGTTGTGAAATTTCATAGGTATTAAAACAGACCACGGGCATATAATTTGTTGAGTGATGAATTTAGATGATCGATCCACGGTGGAATGAGACTCGATTAATTCCGCAATTTCATCGATGTGTACTGTCTTGAGACGGTCAATGCTCACTTACTTGACAACGTACTGCCGATCAACCTTGAAAGTCTTATAATGGAAGAAAAAACATGAAAAGTTACTGTGTTAAGCTGTTACAAATATTGACGTACCGAATCTACTCGTATAAAAGCACGTGAACAGGTAGATAACTGTCAAGGGAAAGCGATCTGTTGCTAGTATTTAATCAACAGCACGAATAACCTTTAATCATTTCTCCACTCCACCTCAGAAGAAGCCCTCACCTAACAGCATTCGTATCTACTCATTTCAGATCCATCAAGATGTATTTACATCTACAACACCACTTCAAGTTTATTCAATGAGACACCTTTTCTTGATGACGATCAAAGAGTGTTGGTCACGCTGTACTACTGAACATCACGCAGTGGTTCGAGTCACCCTCAGTTTTTATATTGATGTGTATTTCAAAGAGGTCGAAGAGGCGTAGGTAAGTTATTAGAAAAGAGTTGCATCGTCAACACAAAGCACTAATCACATCTACCTGTAGACTAATTTAAACCCATTTTTATGTTTCTCACTGCATCACTCTTCATCCAGTCGTTCACGATTTCTTTTGCTGTAAATTATGATCATTTGGAGAGTAAAATGATTTCTTGGAATGATTGGTGTACCATCAGAAAAAAGTTATCAAACACCGGTGAATATCTCAGTTCACCAATTCAGATTATAAGTTGAAGTTGTAAATGTTTCGTGACTTATTGGAAAGTCATTCTTCATAGAACCATTATGCATTATGAAGAATAATTGTGTTTCCAGTTTCACTGAAAACGATGTCCGAAAATGTCTCCAGTCACTCAATCCATCCCAATGTTTAGGACCTGATGGTATCCCAAACCTCTTTTTAAAAAATGTGCTGATGTTTTATGGAATCCATTAACGTATATTTTTAACAGATCCTTCTCAACTAATGTCTTACCGATAATGTGGAGAAAGATAAAGATAATCCCTATACCAAAGAAAGCTTCTGAAGATGAAAATGTGAAACTTAGATCCATTGCAATAGCTTCACCTTTCCTCAAAATATTGGAAAAATCACTGATACAAACACTTCAACCTGCAATAAAAGAGCACTGTAATCCATCTCAGTTTGCTTACAAATGCAAAAGAAGCACATTAGATGCTGTTGCTGTTCTGCATCACAATATAGTGTTCGGGTTGGAAAAGGTTAAGAAGTATGTTAGATGCACTTCCCTGGACTTTACTTATGCTTTTGATTCTATTCCAAGACACCTCTTATTTAACAAGCTGATCAGCGTCAACACTGACAGCTGGATAACCAATTGGCTATGTTCCTACCCTTCTGGAAGAGAACAGTACACTGTATTTGAAGAAAAGTGTTCAACATTTCTATTGTCTAATGTAGGTGTGCCACAAGGAGCTGTTCTTTCACCTCTACTCTTCTCTTTTTTTCTGCATGATCTGCCATCTTCTACAGAAAACACTTTTGTAAAATATACGGACGACCTCACTGTATGTATGCCGATTTCTACCTTCTTACATCCCATAGAAATGAATGAGTTTGTATCTCGTATTGAAAGGTGGTCTGTTGGTAATGGTCTCTTACTGAATCCATCTAAATGTCAAGCTGTTAATTTTAGCTTGAGACATGGACAGAACCTATACTCTATTTTGGGATCCCATAATGCTTGTGCCATTTGGGACTCCTTAATAAACACAGTGTTGAAGGTCAAATATCTTGGTGTCATTTTTCCTCTGATCTTTCTTGGTCTTCTCATGTTTAACACTTATCGAAAAAAGTTTACCGTTTGACATACTACATAAAGAGGCTGCATGTTTTTGGGACTACTCGCCATTTACTCTTACAATTTGTAAATTCCTGCATATTACCTTTTATTCCATATTGTTCCCCATTATTCTTTCCGGGGCTTCTGAGAAAAGAATTCGCTGTTTTGCGTAGAGTGCTGAAGGCGGTTTGCAAGGTATGTGGTGAATCTTTCCAAGTCATTATTAATGTGCTTGTGGATAGACATCTTAAGTCTTGCAAACTCTTGGCAGGTGTTATCTTATCAGATACTAACCATCCGCTTCATTCATATCTTTCTCCATGTATATCTTCTGGTAGAACGAGACGTAAATACATTAAAATCCATGCACACAAGCAAATCTATAAAAGTTCTGTAATACCTTACTTAGCAAATTTACTTTGTGACGAACAGGCTGTTAGAGTTGACCTAGTAAATAACCTGTCTTCTTAAGCATGTTTCAAATTCGATAATTTGTATAAACTCAATTTCTTTTCTTAAACCTTTTTCATTTCTTTTTCTGTTTTGTATTTTTTTGTTTTTTGGAGTTTTTTTTGGTAAAAAACTTGTTGAAATAAATCGTGCTGAGAATTCTATATTGTACCAGATTATAATATTGAATAAAGCCATTAATAATAATAATCAAAGATGAACTGACACAAGTTCAAATTATTTAAAGTACTTAACACACAATCTCTCGCAACTGACTAAATGTGACACAAAATACATCACTGATCATACTTAATCTGATTAGTTGAATGAACGATTCCATTATACTATAATTTAATCAAAGTGAATAATGAAAATGACATGTTCACTATGTTTAGTCTATGTATGAATTATCTCATTTTATCGTTTATTTTTGAGTGTTAATTTCCTCATGACAATCAATATGTACTTGTAGATAGATGAAATCAGAAGTAGTGTTTGATAATATCGAGTAAACAGTAGATAGAATATACGAACACTAGTTGTCATTTGGAACGGGTATTTTATTGAAATAAGGTATTACGGATTAAGGAGACAGAATTTAAATTTGTTGTCGCATCAACAACCTAAATTTCATAGGTTTCAAGGAGCATTTGGTAAACTTATAGTATCTTAATCATTGGAACAGTTAACTTTTCAAGTGTTATATAAGGTTGAAAATAAACCAATGATGAATCCTGACTCAATTTAGTCAATCCATCAGCCTGCTCGAAAGGATGATCTTGGCAACTTATTATGATGAGAAAGATTTGCAGCTCAGGTGGATGACTTTGATGAAGTTTTGTTCTCTGAGCTGTGTTTGAAACAGTGAGACCTCTTCCGGTTTTCGAGATGACAGTATTCATTATCGCACATTCCGCCTATCGATTTTATGGAAACCACCTGAGTGCTCAACAATTTTACATGCTCCATAAAGAGTTCCTGATAAGCAATATACCTTTTTATATTGTGAACGTAAGGTAACTACGCTAAATTGACAGCACACATCATGTCACTTGGCGGACTTTGTGATCACGAATTAGATGAAGAGATTTGCCTTATGTATATTTTCTTGACAACTGCAGATCAGTTGAATTCTTCAAATGATTTTCTTGGAGTTATTTTGTTGGGACATGGAAAGTCAATAAGGGAAATTTATTTCGCATCAAGCAGTTGGATTGGATTGAAGTTAGTTTGAAAATCTGTTTGTATTGCTTTTATATGTCGCGAAACAATTACTTTGCTGTCCAACGTCTTGTGTTTCTTTCAGTTCTCAACTAACGATGGCGATAGTACACCGAATTCACATCTTGATGTGCATGATGTCATCGAATAACGCGTGTATCCGAATAACTGGATAAACAGGTACATTACCATACAATACGAAACTGAAGATCGAGGGAATACCGGTAAATACACACCAATAACTATCAATTCAACTATTTCATCACACATGGAAGTTGTAATATACTGTTCATTAGGTTGTTTGCCAACTCGAAACCTTATTTTGAATCACAAAATGGTTTTCTAAACGTTAGTCGCAAATAATCGTCTTGTATATACACGTCATTTGGCTGGGTATCCCACGGTATATCATTTCATGAACTATATAGAATCAAGGGGCATTTACTCTACTGACCTAAGTCATTCTAGAATTATCGTTATCATGAAGAAAGTGGAGTTAATTCAAATACATCAGCACCAAAAACAGTAACTGGTGGGATTGTTCATTTCAGTGTGCTACTGTATATTTTATTTGCAATAATATTGTTGTACTGGTGAACTGATGTCATTACATTCGTCCACAGTAACTATGGAAAACATTATCGCAAATTCTCTTAATAAAGTTTACACGTACTGTATTTAGATAGATAAGTTTTCATTAGATGACCGTTTCATCTGTACGAAATCATTTACCTATACTTTATGTTTGATAAACCTTAAAAAAGCGTTTATGGAATAAGTGAGCGATAATCACATTAGTAGAATTAATTTTTTCATCACCATTTCTTTACGTCTCATCCAAATCGACCTTATCATGATGTCTATTGGATGAACGGTATGTGCCGTCGGTAAAGTGGAGGCTTTGATCTGAAACTCGATAGCTGAAGATAAGGTCAACGGTGTTGAAGACATTCTACCGTAAACCACTTAGTACAATCTATTTGTGCACCATGCTACATTGCTCTTCAGATCTACACCTTACTTAGCCATACAATGATGTTTTGACGTTCGACAGGGAACTAATTGTCAATCGGAATGCTGTTAATAAACCTGTTCAAATGCAGCCATCGTTCACGAATTGAAAGTGTGTTTACGTCAGCATTAGTGTGTATACAGTAGGATGTAATGTGACGAAATGGCATTCCGTTTTCAACTCAAAAATCATACGATGGGGTTAGGGATACTTTGTAATTGCATGTAGCGTCAACAGCCCTGAACAAATCCGCCGACATTACGACCTCAGTCACAAGAGTACGCAAGTGTCGTTTCATGCAACTGGCGTAAGTCTTTTCGGAAGACGACGTATTTGTGGCTCTTTACCAATAACTATTTTACTGAAGATTTCTAAGCTCGCGCATCTATCCCATATCCAGAGCGAAGCAGAACACTGAATATAGATCTAAACACCGGTGTTTCTCAGTTCAGCTTATGCAACTTTAGAACTCGAAGTGCTATCAACGAAATTCTTATTACTTTGTTGCAGGAGACATGTATTGACGCTGTCCTGTCATAATTCGTTAGGGTAGTAATTGACAATAACGTTAAGAAAATGTGCTGTGACGACAAGTACTGACATTTTCTACTAACCAATTATAACGAATTTAAAACTAGCCCTTCAATTGAACGAAATGGAATGAAAACTATTAGAAAATGCTATGAAGAAGATTTTCGAAAGTGTCGGAAAACAGTTATTATGGAAGTTACATAAATGGCTGTCAGTTTAAAGATATTTCCATAATTTCAACCGGAAATGAAAAGTAAGAGGAGACAATGATAATTGGGTTAATAATATGAAAACACTTTTAGACCTCATAACTTTCAATAATTAGCTAATATTAACAGGGTAGATCTAAGATGGGAATAACCTATTTTTGAATGCGCAAAGAGGGTTTGAATTTTTGCATGGGTTCGGCTTCAAAATACTTTAGTAAATATATACGTTACACTTTTGTACAACATCAAAAAAGCTGAGTTAAGATTAATCTTATGGCCTGTTTCATTTATACGTTTGATAATAGAGGATGGTGGATGGTTTTCCCTTACTCTTACCGTAACATTTGATTCTAGTTATTTTTGCAGTCATTTTGGTTCATGTCCATACATTCCGATTTTGTGATCCTCCCTACGTGAGTGTGAACACACACACAATAAAATTTGTGAACACAGTGGGATGTGACACAATCGTTTTCATGTTTTTATGTTCTGGATCAAGCACAAACATTTTTCTTTTTGTGGTAATGAACGTTGCCGCAGATTACGTTTTGTTTATGACCGATTAAGGCCATTGCTTTGAAAAAAGGCTATTTGAATCATTTCTGAGGTGTAAGGTGATGTTGACAGGCTTTTTGTCCACTAACGCCATAGTGGGTCTCCCAGTACCATGAATTTTCCATCTACTTATAAATTAAAGTGAATAGCCATCCCTCATAAATGTCTTGTTTAACAACCTAACATCATCATCATTGGCGTCATTTGTGCAAATACGATCAAGCCTTTTGAATAGATATCTTATCCAATTCCATTTTCATTGCACAAAGAAATAACTATAATAGCCAAGGTATTAGCGAGTCCACTTTGATTTTGTAAAAATGGGTCGTTTGAGCTATCTACTCCCCTACTTGGAAGTATGTCCAAAAAGAGAGGATGGTCATTCTTCTCTTTTTCTTATGTGAGACTGGTGTAGTATTGAATACTGTTAAGTTTATTCAATACACAGTTCATATCCTCTTTTCTTTCACAGACAACTAACATTTCGTCCGAACATCTCTTATAGAGTAGCGTGTTATTGATTAGGCTAAACTATTTTAAAAATTTCTTATTGTAAGTTTAACTGTCAGAAACGATTAATAATACCTTGTAAAGAAGACAAGTAATAAAGTAGGCTTTGGTTATCTGTAAAATCACTAACTGAGCACTAAGAATAGACTGTCAATCCTGAAGCGAAAGGTACTGGTTTCGAGTCTCAGAGTGAACAACTCTGACATGCAGGTACATCCAGCTAACGAGTCTCAAATAGGACAAAACGCTCGTCAAACCAGATCCCACTGCTTGCCACTATTCATCTTTGCTTACAACGCTTGTGAAATAAGCTATATCGATGCAATAAGCACAGTATGCACATATGCCAATAAGAGACTGACCAGTTGCAGTCCTAAACATCAATTGGAAGATTTAAACAAGTAATACCAAGTGAAATAATCATAATGTTGTTCTGTTAATATTATGTATATTAGAATGATATTTTACTAAAGAAAAAGCTCATTCTTTTTTAGTAGTTGTCTTGTTTTCTGTTCATTCAGAATCGTACATTCATTATTCAGTCTTATAGGTAGAAGTGTTTCGGATATCGTTGTTATACGTATCATTAACTCAAGGATCTGTCACTGATAATTACCAACATCAGTCTGTCAGTCAGTTAACGACTTCATAGATATTAATGCTACATTTGATGTGGCCATCTTTAGTTTCCTTTCAACCTACCAGCTCGCATTGCTTTTCTAGATGGGCGATAGTCAGGCATATGTAACATTGATGGCACTAATAGTAATGATCTTTTTCTTTATGTATTGAAGAACTTGCTAGATATACATGAGTTAGTTTCTTAATTGCATAGGATTGCCAAGCAAGATTTGGTGGGATTACTTAGTTAAATCTTCTATTGATGGTGAATTTGTGACTTCTATCTTTTTTCTTTATAGCGTGATATGTTGCTTGATCAGCTGAAAAATTTATTCAATGTAAATGTGTTAATATATTGTTCTGTGCGAAAAGTAAGAATGCTTTATACAATGTACAATGTTTTCTGTTACAAATAAATAAATTATTCATAGTTGAAAGCGTGAGTCAATTGAAGCTAGACCACCATGAAAAACCTGGAAGCACTGGTCGGCCATTTCGTCCTGTTGTGGAACTTCTCAGCAACGCGCATTCACGATCTCGCATACAGGACTGAAACCCAGGAGCTTCGGTCTCGCGCGCAAAAGCTTAACCTCTAGACCACTAAGTGAGGACATCCAACGGTGTTAAAGTGCAACTTCAATCGACCCTGCTCAACCCCTCATTCATTGTTTGAAGTGCATAACTTTATCCAGCCGAGACGAATTAGACTTTATGAAAATTATCAAACTTAAATCCGACGAAATAAAAGGATCCAACTTTTACAGCGTTGAACGTGGTTGGTGACGAAGAAAAAAATTACTGAGAAAGTCCGAGTTTCGAACTTTGTTCAGTTAAATATCAGTTTAAATCCCTACACTTTACGTCTTTCCAGAGTCTATGTGTGAAGTTTATAAGGGGTGGTAAACGTGGGACCACCGAGTAAGTAGTGCAGTTGTTAGGAAACGGGTACTAGGTAAAGATGGCAAATCGATTGATGAAATAGTGAAACGTCATCAGATGAGATGGCTGGGACATGTGTTACGTACGCTCAGCCACCGACTTCCCCGACGTGCAATGTTTTATGTTGTAGGAGTAGGTTGGAAGAAAGCTAGGGTCGGCCAGACCAAAACGTGACACAAATCTTTGAAGTTCAATAACAAGTGGACTGAGCCATGCTAGTAGATGTAGACTATCTGATTTGGATTCGCGAGATAATAACATTCGATGGTTAGAGACCTTGAATGACATTGCCCAAAATCGTTTGCAATGGCGAAGATGCATCCACTCTTTGTGTTCTCCCAAATTATAATCTTCTGGATTCTCCATGTCTCTATCTTTTTTCCCTTTCCAAATTTATTTCACTGATTTATACTCCATGAATGACATCTTCAAACCCTAATCTTTCGGATTACTGTTTATACTCTTACTACTTTTACCACTACAGGATTTGAGTCGACAACTGCATCTCTGCGTTAATGTGGCATGGCAACTCGAACTGATGTACGTACGTACAAAGTTCTATGTTGTGACTGACTGTAGGATTGGTAAAATTATACGGCAATAGTGAATATTCGAAGCAGAGAGGGTCAAGATTTAAGAATTCGAGTTATCTTAATAGATATTTTTACATATATATTTCTTCTAGTTGTCTTTTAGAAAATTGACTGCTTGTTGCCATGTTCTTCGATCTGACTACTTCAAAATTCCTATTACCTATATCCTATCCAGATACAGTCGTCACAATAGACCATAATCCTGTAGCAACATTTCGATTTTTGGATGTGTAAAACATAACTAAATTATTATCAACATTGTCAGTAAGATTGTTACTGTCACTTCCAATCCTGTAAAACTTTGCAAGAGTAACAGTTTTTTCATAGTTGAAATCATGAATCAATTGAATTTAGACCACCAGGGAAAACTTGGATGCACTGGACGGTCCTTTCGTCTTATTGTGAAACTCCTCAGCAGTGCGCATCCACGATCTCGTACTCGCGAGATTCGAACGCAGGACCTACCAGTCTCGAAACAGTTTCTTGTACAAACGCGCCAACAATGGAAGTAAAAACCAACCAAACAAACAAACATACCCTAAGAAATGTCAACTACAAGCTTTAGTTCTGTGACTGAATTTTAATATGAGATTTTAGTCAATCGTAGATAAAACCTTCAATATAATATGAAAGTTTCTTTCCAAGTTGTAACATGTCACAATAGTAAATAAATACTGAGTAAACATTATTGAAAAAAGAGAAAAGATGATAGGTTATCTGTTGTATACTCATGTTGTGTAGCACATGACTTTTGTAAATATTGTAGATCGTTTTCACTTCAAGTAATAATAACCTAATCTAGAGAGTTACATCATTATTACCTATGAGTAGACAATGTATCCTTGTTTAGTGGTACTTACCCTAGGCTTCAGTGGTTATTAATTTCTTGACCAGGGTACCTAGCCTGTAGTATGTCCTGATGATGTTCTCGTGACTTTCGAGTTGCCTGATCTGCCAAGGGCGATAGGACAGTGCATGACAGTATTGTTGTGTCCTAGGTTCAAAGAGAATTGTTTGCTATATGCATGCAAGTCTGCCCCGTTATTGTTCCTATGAGTTTCTATGAGCCTTCTCACAAGGAGGGGTGGGTTTAGAAAAGGTCGACCCTAAAAATGCAAACCTCGCCTTACCCCACAGATTTCCGTCTCCGGGGGTAAGGTCCTTTGAAGAACGGAGCTAACACGTCGAAAATCCCCCTCAAAAAGGTCGTGTGTGACCGGCCTCAAGCAGTTATCCCTTGGGCACTGCGGTCATGCTCCCAGGTCGTTAAGACCAACACCAATCCAACTTCCTTTTCACGTCCCTCAAAAAATACCCTTCCACGGTGTGAGCAGCCGGGAAGTGATTTTAGCCCTGAAACCCGTAACAGCTTACGAGACCAAGTTGGTCACATTCAAATCCTTCCTACACCTGACTGAGAGAATATGGTAATGAATTATGATATTGCTGATCATGTTCCTTTTTTTAATAATAATAATAATAATATATATTCTGAAAATAATATTTACAGAATTCACACCAGTTTACAGGCATGATCAGATTGTTATAAAAATCAACATTTAATGTAGAGAGCAAACATGAAATATAAGAAAGTTTTATGTTTACTGGTTTAGTAATTGATAAATAGTTTATATATGGCAGGCCAATGCAACACCAGGGAACTTGTCATTTTTTTATTAAGTGGATAGCCTGATGATTGATCAACATTGTTCCGTAAGGTTATTTCCAGTGCCAGAGCGAGTTATTATTAATTATCTACAACTAGAGAAAGTAAGATTAAAGCAAAGAGCACGGGACAACAAAACAATGATAGCAAGTAAGAGGTTAAACATTTAAAGTTCCTATAATCTCACTTGTGGAGTAAGATACACTTGCAGGCGCTAGAGCATTTAATGCATTTTCAGTGGAGCAAAAGGCACTAATTGAGCGAACAAACAATGGGAGAGAGTTTAACATACGGATAGATTGGGGTAAATTATTCCAGAGCCTAGAAAACTTACAGGTAAAGTAATTCATATAGAGAGAAGATCTAGAATATGCTTGTTTCGCTAAAGACAAGGAGTTACGAATGTCGTAATGTGGGGCTTTAGCATATTGAATCGCCTGACTGGATGTGAAGGAGAGTTTGTTAAGTATTTTGAAAAAGAAGATAAGGTTAAGTTTGAGTCTCCTCATCCACAAAGGGTCAAGCCCTAGTTTACTACACCTCGAATTATATGTCAAGGCACTATCAGTCTCAAGAGTACGAAATGTAAATCGTCTCTGTACTGATTCCAGTCTTAATTTATCCTTTATGCGCGTGCTACTAAAGAGAAACGCGCAGTATTCGAGGAGTGGTCGAACACAGACTTTGTACATTAGAATACGAGATTCGCTGTTATGAAGGTTTCGAGTTATGAAACCTATAAGGCGTTGAGACTTGGACGTTTGTTTCATCATCTGTTCAGTAAACGACAAGTCATCGGAGTACCTAAGTCCTAGATCTACTACTGAGTGTAACCTAGATAACATTTCCCCATTTATGGTAAGATCGAGGTTGAGTGATGTATCACCGAAGCATAACCAACCACATTTAGCTGTATTGGGCTCCAGTTTCCATTTCGAGCACCACTGTGCTACCTTGTTAAGCTCCGAGCTGATACAATTTTGAATATTGCTCAGCTCATGTGGAGAAAATGAGTACACCACCTTAAGATCGTCTGCAAACAAAAGGGACTTACCCACACTAAAACACTCACAAATATCATTAATGAAAACTAAAAAGAGCAAAGGACCTAAGACACTACCCTGAATTACCCCACTTCTAACAGGGACGGCATTCGACAATGAAGAGTTGATTTTAACTATTTGATGTCGATTGCTGAGGAAGGAATCAAACCAGGCTAGTCACGGGTTTTGGACCCCATAAGATGCGAGTTTACCTATGAGAAGTTGGTGGTTGACCATGTCGAAGGCCTTAGAAATGTCCAGGTAGCACTGATACTAGATATCCTTGGCTAGCAAGAAAATAGACTAAATTAAAGAAGTCAAAATGACATGTCATACAAGATCGATTCTTAAAAAATCCATGTTGCGAATCATGAATAAGTTGTTCAGTCAATAAATAGTTGGATAGTTCGTCACTAATAATTTTTTCCATAATCCTAGAGATAACTGGAGTAATATTTATTGGCCGATAGTTGTTCATGTCAGTCTTATCTCCGGATTTGTAACGTGGTATGATGTACGCGGTTTTCCAACGGTCAGGATAAGAGCCTGATTCCATAGAGAGAGTAAACAGCTTAAGGAGAAGAAGTGGAATATCTGGACCACCATATTTGTAGTGAAATGACGAAATCCCGTCTGCTCCGTGACCTTTCGAAACCTTGAGCTTATTTATAACCTTACGAATTTTCAGGCATGTGGAGGAGATAGAGTTACCAGTCATGCATATAACTCTAGAAACAGAGCCATTTATGGATTGTTTGCCATTTGCTAAATTACTACTGAAAAGGTCTGCTATAGTTTTTGGGTCATATATAAAACTATTATTATGCAGGATGCATGGTATATCAACATTTTGAGTTGATTTAGCACGTTTATTGTAAAGGTGGATTAGGTTTTGCACTTTTGAGCTAGTACTTAGTGCTAATAGCTCTTCATTGATGGCTTTTAACCTATGTTTCTCTTTAATTCGGTTAAAAATTATTGTTATTTGTATGACTGCCGTGAAGTCGTTAGATTTAAAATAACGTTTCTGTAGGCGTCTTAGTTTATTACGATATTTAGCCGGTATATATAATTCGTTAGGTTTACTAATCCTGTAAGTCTTTATTGATGCACAGGAGTCTAGACAAGAGTTAACAATCAAATAGAATATGTTGATGGCTTCTGTCAGACTATTACATGAGAAGAATTATTCATAGTCTGAGAGTTTGATCAGTGGGCGCAAGAGGTCCCAATCTGCATGCTTATAGTCTCTGTAATTGCAGGTTCTTTGAATTGATCGGTTGTAGTAGGGATGGATGGTGAGAGCACAAGCTACTTTCTTATGATCACTGCTTCCAAATTCGTCGTATACTTGTATAGATAGTTGGATGACATCATTACTAAATATAAGATCAAGTATATTAACGCCCTTTGTTGAGGTACGAACCCACTGTGACCAGCAGTACAGGTTAAGAATTGATGAAAATTCATCATTGCTAGACTGACAACTACCGGTACTCCAGTTAATCCCAGGATAATTGAAATCGCCAGTGATAATCTTAGCACTGAAGTTTAGAGTAGATCCACGTATAAATGCATTGATTATACGATCATTCAACTTATCAGTACTATCAGGAGCTCTATATATACAACCTAGGAGTAGACTATGGTTTAGGGTATTGATTGATATCCAGATCGATTCTGGTAAACTATTCAAGATACTATATTCAACTTTATTAGTTGTTAAGGTATCCAAAGCAAATATAAGACAACCGCCTCCTCGCTTAGTTTCTCTGTCACAGCGATAGAGTCGATAGTTTTGGATATTTAATTCGGAATCGGCCACTGCTGGATAACACCACGTTTCAGTGATAAGTATAAAAGAAGGCTTGGCTAAGTAGGCTAAGGTTCTCAAGGCTGAAATTTTGTTCAGAAGTGAACGTGCGTTAATAAGTAATAAGTTTAAAAAGGGAGTGTGCAGTGTAAAAAACCGAGAGCATCCTTATCGAAGGTATGAGTTCTAGCTATGCCTGGACTATGGTTTAATGTGTTTTCCGGATCGCATGGGCTATAGCATGAGCGAATTGTAGTGCTAGTGGAACAAGGGATCTCTGGAGGCCGAAAAAAATCCTTATTTTGGTAAGGTTGTACTTGTTTTAGTGGACAATTAAGAGAGGTGCCTGCGTGTTGGGGTTGTGTTGATGGTGCATATCCTAGTATACCATCTTCCCCACTGCAAGAGTGATGATAAGAGTTGCATCTTGCAGGTTTATTATTTATAACATTTGGGGGAAAACATGCGGCACGTTGGTTCACTGCCGTCTGTCTAATAGTAGGCCTGCTGACATGATGGTTGTAGTGGCCGTCTCGTGTAACGTTTGAACGAAATATGTCCTTATAACCTCCCTTACGGTGAGTAGGGTTAAGCATAGTTTCAGAAATTATACTTTTGTTTGGTAAGGCCGATGAAATATTTTTGGTATTCGGTCTAGAACCAGAAGGTTTTTTATTTACTTTCTTCTTAATTGGTATATTCTTTTTAGGTTTAGCAGTGTTTTTATGAGCCTTCACAATAGAATCAGGTGTTTGATTGTGGGCTTCCGATATTACACTGGAAAGAATGACATTAGAGTCTACATCAGATATGTCCTGGTTAACTAGGGCCACTATGGGTATGAGAGGCAAACTAGCACACTGCATTGGTATATCAGTACACTGACTAACATGAGATAGATTAGCTTCTTAACTTGTTGTAATCATGTTTCATCACTTGTTTCTTTCTTTCTTGTATTTGTTTTGGCTCATATATATGCTTAGCATCAACCAGGCAAATTGTCTGAAATTCGAATTTTTAAATCCATCATTAGAATTCACTGATTGTCCTACATCATCAGCAAACAAAATTGATCATCAACTATTTTCGAATCATTTTTATAAAACTTTCTGTAGTAATTCTGCATGTAAATCCTTGTTGCCATGGTTATATCGATCTCCAATTTGTCTCAGTCAACCATCTTTTATATTATCAAGCAATGCACCATGTCCAAAAGAGGTATTATTTCCAAAATTTAATTAAAAACGTAATGATTCCTTTTGTAAAAAATTTTATTCATCGAATTGTACTTAATCCATGGTCTTATATGTGTGTAGATAATTTGTTCCCCCATCCCTTAGTTACTACGCCTTCTGTTGTCATGGCGTTTATCAGTATTATAGAGATTATTATTATTCAGTTTTTATTCATGTATTCCGTTATGTAATGAGTAGAATTGTTTGTTTGTTTTTTGTATTATTTAAACCAAAAAATAATATTAATCATTTTAATTTGTCTCCCCTCCTAGTTACTACACCTTTTGTTACCATGGCACTTATCATTATTGTAGAGATTATTATTCAGTTTTTATTCATGTATTCTGTTATGTAATGAGTAGAATTGTTGGTTTTGTTTGTTTGTTTGTTTTATGTAGTAATAACAATTTTAATAGTTGAAAGATCATAAATCACTTGAAGTTAGATAGATACAACCATGGAAGGTTCCAGGTTTTCCATGGTGGTATCTAGCTTCATGATCTCCCTTTTATAATAATAAACAAATTGTTTTGTATTAGATCACTTCATTATTGTATGTTGTTTTTTTAAACTACTTTTTATGAACAAAGTTTATCCGTTTTTATCATAATTTATATAATGTGTCAAATGAATGGAATAGACTTTGTTTGTTTTATATTTGAAAATACATTTTGTAAACTTTTTGTACATGTGGTTAATATTACAGCTTATACACAAATCAAGTAACACTTGTGTGGCGCATATGTATTTGGTGCTTCTTTGTATCTGTTATATCTAGAGCTTTAGATGCCCCCAAATGTCCTGGTACGGCTGAGAGTGGGGAGAGTCCTCTCTCCCTCTCCAAATGCTCTCACATGGCCACTCGTATATAGCCACTGCCAGGAAAGTCCTACTCACTGCCTTCTCGTGGCGGAGGTGTTGTTTACGAAATTTAGAGGATGAAAAGCGAATGTCTGGCGCTTTAACCGGGTTGGTGGACACGGAGAGTCCATCTAGAGGAAATGGAAGACCCAGATTCCAAACTAGTGCACATGAGCTCTAGTATCCTGAGGGAATCAATGGTTGGTCACCGGCTACCATAGGATGGCATCTCTTTACGATGCTTTACTGCCTTGTGAGTCAGACCTTCAGGTCAAAGGCTTCGGTTGTGGCCTCCTAAGAAAACCACCTGCTTCAGTTTGGGCACCTGGATAGTATCACAGCCCTCACAAAAATGAAATGAGATTTGTGTGGCGCATATGTATTCCGTGCCCCTTCGTACCAAAATTTATGTGTTTAAATAAATAGATCGTGGCCGCTCATCAAATATCCCTGATAATTCTACATTTCGTCTTCGATTAGTAGAGCAAAAATGATAATAGAAACTGCCTAAGGGTTAATTTACGTACGAAAAACAAGGTTATTTTTATGTTAACAGTTGGTGCAGACCTCCTGGTAGTTCCGGAAAACATGATTTTGTAATAACTACCTATTTACTCGATGTGACAAAATCTTTCATTTCTCGTGATGTTTCTGAAAAGTTTCTTTTTGATACTGGTTCAGTGAGTTGTTTTCAGCAATTTCTTAGTTTTATCAGCTTTGCCTAGGAGTTCCAGGGGACTTCCAATTGTATAGTATTTAACAATACTATCGCCTGAAGGGTGGTTTTTGAATGTACCCTAAGGACTGATGTTTTTCATAGTAAATAGGTTGATTGTTCAGTACATGTATTGACGTTTTGTAAAAATTTAATGTCAGTAAACGGTAGTAAAGATTTGAGATCTATCAAGTCATATCATATTTCAAAAGATTATATACTTGGTATTGTAATGTTGAGTCTATTCGAAAACCTGTTCGAATTGACTTAGGAATTTTGTTCATACAATCAAGCACTTGTTACAGTTAAGTCACTGACTATAGTTGTTTAAAATTATAGAATCAAATGTTTCTGTACTTATATACAGCTTTATATTGTCCGTAAACTGCTTTATGACATCTCCTTAAAATCAATGATGCTACGGATCACAACTGTCCTGCTAGGAAATCTGGTTGATATCTTTATCATTTGTGACAACAAATATGGTTTGAGTCATCTTTTAAAGACATTTACTAACTGTCACACAGGAATAAATTTCACACTTGAAGTTGGAAACAAACAAAATATTTACTTTCTTGATGTGGAAGTGACAAGAAAAGAAGAGGAAACTCTAAAATCTATCCACACGAAATCCTTATGGAATTTTTTAATTTTGTTTAAACATAAATATTTGTACAACGAAGCACCGTATACATATGCGCCACACAAATCGAATGAGATTTGTGTGAGGGCTGTGATACTGCGCGGCTGCCCACACCTAAACAGGTGGTTTTCTTAGGAAACCACACCCTTGAGCTTTCTACCTAAGGGTCTGATCCACAAGGCAGTACAGCAACGTAAGGAGATGTAGTTCGATGGTAGCCGGTGACCGACAATTGATTTATGCGCCATTTGTTCCTTCAAGATACTGTGGAATGGCCAACTATCAAGTTTCTACAGCTGGATCCCCATTAATAGAAAGAGAAACTTAATTGTATTATTCGCTATGCGAATACAAAGAATTTGTTTTCCCAAGGTCATAGGTGATAAACTGAGCCTCTTCAAGGAAATACTTATCAGAAACGGGTATCCTTCGATACCCATTGGTAAAAACATAAAACCGAGACTGCCGAAAACACAAACAACTTTAGTCGAGAAAACATTATGCATGAACATCGACTTTAAATGGGATAGAGCTACATACTCCTCAAAAAAGAGGATTTCTGTTTCCTTCAAGAGAACGTTTGTTTATAATAAAAAGAAATATTTTGATTACAATAAATAAATCAGTCACCTGAAGTTCAGAAAAATTGTGTTCAGATGGATCTCCGGAATAATAAGTAGTGATAGATGTATTGTTATTTGAAATCTTTAATTTCATAATATATAGTAGATCTGGTCAGCGTTTTTTTTAGCGAGTTAGTTTTCTACGGGATAAGGTCGCTAACCCCATGCCCAACTCTCATCTTTTACCCGGACGTGGGACCAGCAGTAACTCTAGAAGAGCTACAGGCGAAGTTAATATATAGTAGATATTCAATGATAAATAATTAGATTTTGTTTTGAACACTAATACAAATGATCTCTGGTTCCAGCACTCAAGACCACTGTACTCATAATCAATCTCCTTTTTCACTTCCTACCTCCAACAGCACTCTGGTTCTAGTAAAATCCAATAGAATCATATGTGAAATGAATGCCAAATCTGGAGAAGTGCTTTACTAAATAAAACGAAAAATAAATGAACATATTAAAACTTATCTTGACGTCATCTAACTTTTTAAAGCAATATAATGTCAAGCAGTCAAAGTTTATAATCTTATAATGATGACTAAATAATAAGTTGACTAATCCATTATGTACTTTGAATGATACATATGAGGACGGCCCATAGGCGAACTTGAGGAAGCTAAGGAAGAGCCAAAGATATTCCACCCAATCATCGTTTAGAAGATATTCCATAGTCTCGACATGTAGCTTCCCCACTTGACAAATGCTAAAACACTATGTGGATTGAATGATTATAATGATGATTTTGCTTTTACTGAAAGCTATAAATACCTAAATGTTTTGTGCCATATTTGACACTGTTTGGAAAAGCATCCCTTCTCACTCGTTTTCTGTCTTCTCATTTGCGACTTGGAGGTTTCTAATGTTTGAGTGCTCATGTTCTCTTCGGTGTATTAAGAATCTAAACTCTAGATATAACAAATACATAAATCATGAATAATAATGGCGTGGAAAGAATAAATTGTGATTCGGCACACATTTATACACTATCTACTGAGTAAATCATTTCATAGTGAATTAATCCTCTAATCAAATACAATGATACTATAATGAGACTATAATTTATGGACGACCTTTGAACGAATCTTAAGTGACTTTGAGAAATGTTAGCCAATCAGTAAACAGTCAGCATAAAGTAAAAATATATAAATATACAAAACCAAATAATTAAAGTGGATGTACCTCTTTTATATGGTCCAAAAACTTGTCAAGGTTAGAAAAAGGTTCCAAATTCATAATGTATAAGGTAGAGGAACTCATCCATATGGTTCCTTAATAGATGGCCTCTGGAGCCATGATAAGGTCATAAAAACCCTCTCAACCCCGACCACATAGCTTCATTATTGTTTGTGTGTACTCCGGCTGTGTAAGTTTATCATTTTTATTATGAATATGTCCCTACAATACTCATACCACTGAACAGTCGAAGCTTCAGTAACATCTGCGATTATTGCAGTAAATGTTGCTGGTGCTTTTATTATACAGTTGGCGGTAATTATTACAATATGCCTTAGTCTCAATCTGGATCGAGTGATAAAGGTTCCTATTCTAGCAAACGCCTTCTTTCAACATATATTACATCGAAATATAACATCACGGTAGTCTGAACAACGTCTACAAGTCATTTGATACTCGTAATTACAAATATAGGAACTTCTTAGTAGTTTCATTTGTTGTAGCCGCTTAATTGTCAAGTCTTCTCTGAAATTCTCTGTGAACTGATCGTACATGAGCATCAGGTACTGAAATTGGCGCTGTGAACTTGAAATCCCTCAAACGCTTCTGATTGGCTCGTTCATAAATTGTTGTCTAGCCACATTTTCAAAATCTTTTTACGCTTCTCTAAGCCTTCAAGATAGAAACTAACGTTAAATTCACTTGGTATCATTTTCTCGAATCCAGTACCGTTCGCTTCAAACTCTATCGAGTTATCCACTTAACTATTGAGTCGGATAGTCATCTGCTTGTGTAATGTTTGGCTATCAGGACTCAGTAGTTAAGTGAATGTTAGTTGAACCGAATGGTTCTAGGTTTTAGTCCTAGAGTGAACACCAACTCTGGGATATAGGTACATCCACTGCTAACCATTGTAGTTTTTGCTTATAATGCTTGTGACTTAAGGTAATATCGAGGCAGTCCTCACAGGATGTATATATGGCAATAAGAGACAGACTGATCAATTGTAGTTCTAAACATCAATGAAAACATTCATGCAAAAAATACCAAGTAAATTCAAAGGATATAAAAAGAGACTAACGAACAAACTGTTCAGTGACATCTTTAGGGTTTTTTACTCGATGATGTAATGAGACAAATCTGTGACAGTAAACAGTTGAATAAATTGATCTGATATACTTCATAAGTTGATTAATAAAACAAAGCACTTAATATTGAATCGAACATATAGCTAGAATCATGGTACTATTTAAGTGAGTACTGTCTAAGTTAGTTGAAATCACGAATAAACGTTATCGCTATAAAGAATATAAGCTTTGAGTAGTTAATAGGACATTGATAGTGGTATGGCAAACTACTATTAACCAGTTCAACAGAGGCAAACGTGAAATAAACTACCAACGCAGAACTTGCTCTGGTTTTTAAAATAAACAGATAATGTTATTTGATATGAATAAATAAGTAAGAAATGGCTTTCTTTTTAGGGTTTAATTTTTGAATACGTATATTGAGATTATAAACTGACTAATGTCGGACAATTCTTGTACACCTGGAAGCACTGAACGGCAGTTTCGTCCTAGTGTGAGGTTCCTCAGCAGTTCCCACCCACAGCCCTCCTCGCGGAATGCGAGCCCATTACCTTCGGTCTCAAGTGTGAACGTCTAACTTTTAGATCACTGAGTTGGCAACCAACTGTGTGTATGTCTAACTTCAACCAATCCACGACATTGCGCCATCCAGAATATCCACTATTATTTTACTGTTCATCTAATTTTTAAGAAGTAAACAATTGTATTTCATATCTAATCTACAAATACTAAGCCTTCACCTTGCTTAGTGCTACAGTATTAATCCATTTTATAATTGACTATCACATACAAATTAAACTATAACTTTGGAAAATGGCACCACCAAAAAAATGATTGTCTTTATTGAACTGCCTTCATAATTTAAAAAAAAATCTCAATCACCCTATTTTGGGTAGATTTTTGGATTTTCCCCAAAGTCCAATTGTCTCCCCCCACCAACGTTTGGGAACATTTTGGGGGTTTTGTGCCATTTCCCCAAATTTTTTATGGCCGCTTCCTAAAAAATATCCCCCAAAACAAGGAGCTTGGTATATCACGCAATATTTTAACAAAATATTTATTCACATAATAAAAATAATTTTTTTACGACACTAGTTTATCAACTGGATAGGGTAATATCATGTCTTTATTATTATTATTATTAGCTTTATTCAATATTATATTTTTGGTACAATATGGAATTCCCAGCATAAATTATTTCAACAAGTTTCCGTTTTCTTGCTTCTTCGTCGATCCTGACGATAAATATTGAATGATCACCAGTTCGAAGTTTGCAATCCAATCAATCGACATCTGAATAATGTGCATTCCTTTAGCTGGATATCGCCTGCCAGCAACCACGATATCTCTGATTAGGCATTTTGTAACTTTGCCAGAGAAAGGTTGTATACTTTTCGGAAACGCACCTGTATAGGTTATGGGAGTAACAGCCAAAATGATGTATTAAAATACACAAAATTATATAACTTGTAATATCTAAATGACAGGAACAAGTAGCCCAGATGTTTTGGCAGGCTTCTGACATATTGTTGTGATAAAATGTACAATGGATGAAGAAGAATCACGTTTATATAACAGAAATTTCGGCACAGTAAAAAAATTCAGGTTCGCACAAAGCGGGCATCCGATCCTTTTAAACAACCATGAATGGCCTGATATGAGGCAGCCACTTCGTAATTTAATTGCTGTGGGTTTGTTAAGTGTCTGTTGGGTTGCAGGAATATTTAATGTTCTCATATTTAAGTTATGTTTTGCTGCAGCGAAACCACAAAATCATTGCGAAGAGCATTAATTTAGATCTCTCTGTCTGTTCAATTTTCCAATAATTCAACAAGACTAAACGGCCGTCCAGCGCTTCCAGGTTTTCCACGGTGGTCTAGCTTCAAGTGATTCATGATCTCAACTATCAAAATTCAAATAAACTTTATTCATTAGGTTACTGGATCATGATACCGACGAATTTATCGTGTAATTATAATAATGTTTTTTTGTATTTTCTTATTGATTACATTCAGGAATATCTTTTCTTGACTTTTTTGACCAATGACAACCATATGAGCTCACTTCTCTATGCATTTGATTATTTCTCAACTATTTATTATCTTTTCCCTTAAGTTGCTTACTTACTCTTGTTACCCCCCATGAACGAGTATAGACCTCCCACTGTCATTTTTGCAGTACATGTATCTGATTTTTGATTATCCATCCACTCTTTCTTCAGCAAATTCAATCATCATAAATGTAGTGCTTGTCATCAATCCATGATTATTGTGTTATAAAGAACATGATATGGTTTATATAAATGAGTGAATTTAGCAATTTCATATTTAGGGTCGATCAACGCTTTAAATTCACCTAACTTGTGAACTAGAGAGTATTTAAATAATCCGAAGATGTGGTTCATATTTTGAATTTTGTCACTATCATGGTAATTGAACTAAAAAAGATGGTCTTTTTAACGGGAAGTGAAACTTGAATAGATTTACCAGGTTTAATGACGACTTAATTAAATCTCTGCTGTAATACATATGTATCAATTGTAGTTTAGTTGATGATAAGATATGAAATTATTCTTATTATACAGTTTGTAGATGGCGTCGAGTAGCGATTGACTAGGATCACCACTACAGTATGATTACGCGCCGGAAATCGACCTGGTTCCTTTGATAGGCTGTAGTTAGTCCGGATAAAGTATATTTATTGGCAATCTCGTGGTATCGAAAGAACACGAAGACGTGTCAACGAGTACAGGCAATAAAGGCAGAGCGTAAGAAAGTTCTAGCGGACAAGATAGACACGGAACTAAAAGTGATTTTGATACGGTTAAACGACAACGAGTACAGTAAAACAATCACTGGTATAATTTGTTATAATAAATACAAATCTCGTTCTCGTCGAGAAAAGCAAGTCACTACAGCTTAACAAACACAGCCAGCATATTTTCAAAGCTTGTACTCAAATGAATAAGTAAAATATATATGAAGGAGTCTCTTGCTTTATTGAATTAATTTGATATGTTTAATTGAATTAACTAAAAATGAATAAGTGTTTCATACAACAACTGTATAGATATTATGTATAGTTAGGATCATGAGTCCACCGTGGAAAACCTAGCAACAATAGAAGGCCGTTTCATCCTATTATGGGACTCCTCAGAAGTGCGCATCCACAATCCCACCTTGCGAGATTCGAAAACAGGACCTAACAGTCTCGTGCCAGAACACTTAACCAATAGACCACTGAACCGGCATCCAATGGTGTTAATGTCTAACCCCAACCAATCCACGAAACTGTATAAATAAATGGATTACATGAAAGTAGCTTAATGCTAAAACCATATGATTATATATAGGTGTGAAGTAAAGGTGTTCAAAATCGCTAAACGAAAATATTTTGCATTAAACACACTTAATACATATAGTATTTTAGTAGGCTTGTAACTGATATGTTGTTAATAAATTATAAATATTCCAAATTATGTCGATAACACTCATGAGTGATGTCGCTGGGAATATCATGGGTAGGTTTCTTCAAAGAATGTGATATAAAATGAAGAATAAATTAATCTTGGTACTATTCAGGGAAGGTTCCCTATAATATGTTTGTACAGTCGTAATTTGTTCGTAACTCAAAAAAAATAAATAGACTATAAGGCAAAATGTACTTTAATATTTAAATGAACAGTGAACATTAGGGTGAAATTAAAATATATTCAAGTATTCCACTCACCCATTTCATTAGCAATCGTATAAATCTTCGAAATACTTTGTTGTGAATAACAGAGATAATAAAACTGATATAAGAACGTAGTTGTGGCAGTTTATTTCAGACACTTATTGACTCCAACAGACGATAAGATGTGCAGCGTCAATAAGGGTTTCATAGCTGACTTAAACATACTGCTCATTGCAAGCGTTAATATCACTCAAAATAAGTGACGCATAGTGTGATAAGAAAACATGTGATGAAGTAAATGATGAATGTACGCACACAGCTATCTTACAGTGTCGTTACTAGAATTGTGGATTTTTGACTTATTATTTTTCACTTCTGAATTTGTACTTTCACCTCTGTTAGTCATATGTTACTCTGAAGCTTCCTTTATGTACACAAAATATAGGGTTTTTATAGTATTTTAGAAGTGCTTGGGTTTCGCTGAAGATTCTGGTATGCCACTAAATATAATAGCATTGTGGTAATCAGACAATCAGAAACTGTACATGTGACTTTTCACTTTTGTGACGTTTCTAGCAAAACTTCTAGTCAAACGCTGATTAGATAAAATGCCTCTTGATCTTTCCAGAGGCTTTCTTGTCTATCGCTAGAAATTTTCAGGATCCCCTCAATACGAGAAAAGCAGCTTCAATCTTGGCAACACCGCACAACTTGATGTCCTCACATTCGCTAGACAAAGGCACATTACCAGAAAATGGAAGCTGGCTCATATAACGTCAGTTTTCAAATAAGGGGTCGACGCAGGCAACCTGTAGTGGATGCTTCGCTAATCTCTCACCTCGATAAACGTTATAATACAAATCCTAACGGCGGATGAAATCAGAAGGCAAAGAGAAGCTGCAACTAATTATTATTGTCAAATATCGCATACGAGAAAGCGATAAGTGCATGAGCAAATATCAGTGAGCGAGGCAAAAATGACACGCATTGGAGATGGCGGGTAAGCCAACTCACTTTTATCAAGCGTTAATCAATATTTATAGTCACATAAAAAATAAATTACAGACATGTGTAGAATAGGATAAGAAGTGTGCACACACATACGCTCATATAAAAAGTCAGAATAAATAAGCCAATAAGTGACAAGGTCAAAATATAGTATAGGAAGAATGGACTGATCAGTCTGTCCGGAAACTAGAACCATCCACGTGTTCATCAGAGTATTTGCGAGTGACAATTAGTAGGTCATGTTATGTCTGTTCACAAATTGGAACGGAAGGCCAAAGTTTATGTTTTTTAAACGACAGTTTCACAGGCAATAATATTAATGGTACAAATCGTAATAATTGATGAAAAATACAACTAGTAATAAAAATAATTACAAAAAGGTCTGCTTTAACTATCCCCAACAAACTTTAGAGCCACCAGACGGTAGCACTTCTTTCAATACTTTCAAAATTTACGGAGTTCTTGTTGTGTGACAATCTACCTGACTACTCGTTACCCGTAGACTTCCTTTCACTACAACAGCATGGTTTCTCGAAATCATCCTTCGTGTATAACTAACCTTCTGAATGCGGTGGGCAGATGGACAAACATCTTTTACCGTGAGGGGAATGCTGTTGTCATATACTTTGACTTCTCATAATATTTTATTAGGATCAATCATATATGTCAAGGTGATAATCTCAAACGATTAGGTACTGAATCACCTTTAATTAATTGTCTTACTTCATAAATAACTAATCGACTTTTTAAGGTCAGGGTTAACCCTCCTTCCCTTCAGGCTATGGAATGTCCTAGTGGGGTCCCCCAGGGTTCAATACTAAGACTTCCTTTCTTGATTTATATAAACGATCTTCCACAGCAAGTATCGTCAGATCTATTAATTTTCACTGACTGTATTCAACTCTGAAAGGAAGTCGTCAACTAGAACAATTAACTGGCAATTCAAAAGCATCTGATTCAAATCAAAATCGAGTAGACTACAACAGACTTACCTTTAACACCTCAAAGTGTAGTGAAGTTCATTTGAGACGTGTTACAGATTATATAAACGATTTAGGTGACTCTCGTCTAGAAGTATCCATCTACTCGCCTGCTATGTCCTGTGCGATATCCCGTTCTAGTGACAAATGTCTCATTGTCGTTCGTTAGGATACTTTAGGTTTACCCTTAGATTTTCTTCTCTTTTGTTAATATAAATCTTTTAACATTGATCATACAATGCACAAAACTGGTACTGTTTAACTCAGTTTTGGTTCATGGTATGTCACTCAAAAGTTCCAAAACATTCACCCACATCGTATGTTTATGACATCACTTTGACAACGGCTGAATTTTAAAAAATACGTTTGATGACGAAACCGCTTCTTCTTGTACTCATCTCACTAAGATTTTCCAACGTAATACATTAGTAGGTTTTTCGCTGCTGGATTTTGCACCCGAGACTTATGAACCAATGTCAGGTTTGAATTCACTCCTTATATCCTATGTATCATGAACAGTCTATACAAAAATTTGCAAAGAGGTTTAATTTTCTAAAACCTTTATCTCAAGGCGAACCAGTCACTACACTAAATTTTTTCTGAGAAATGTTGGTATGAAATATAGTAACTTGACGTGATGAATGGCTGTTTCTGGTGACATTTTGTTTGTGTCGATCAGTGTGCAGTTCATTTTTGATTTGGTTATCTAAGTAACTTTTCTCTCGCAATGTATTGAAGTTTACCCTTCTACACAGCCAACGATTGTAGGTACTAATTATAAATACTATATCTTGACTACATCAAACAGCCATAATAAAAATACAGACGATTCAAGGATATGGGGAAATGACATTTTATTGTGTAGAAAGCGTACTTCTGCCTGTTTTTGTAAGTTTAACCACTAAGTCTGTGATATGATCCACTATCAAATCTCTGGGATACTAAGTCACTTTGTACTTTTGGTGTGGCCCTCACTGGACATATCTGAAGTAAATATAGCAAACATATGAAAATTCATTAAACATCCCGAACGTAGCCGCTACCTTGATGTGGTAGTCGGCCTTACCTACTGTAATGATACAGTCATTCTATGCTGCCTGGAACATTCGTTCTTTTAGATTCTGTCATGCTATGCAAGTTAGTCGGGAGACGGTAAGACTAAACGAAGCAACTTAAGGTCCAAGGACGAAGTTGTACTACTGGCTGACTGTACAGTAGTCTGATAACAGTTAATTTTTTTCGTCTAAAAACTGACACTTGCAACGATTCTGCTTTCTCACGATGAAAGGAAAGAGTTAGAAAGTATGAACCATAGAATTTTATATATCACCTACTGATTTCTGTCTCTGGTGATAAGGCATTTTGAAGTATAAATCTGATTTGTCTAAACTATCTCATAATAGGTCGTGCGTGGTCGAACTCAAGCAGTTGTACCTTAGGTCGCTAAGATCACTACTGATCCGGTGTATCATTCACATCCTTCACAAAGCGTTTTCCTACAGTGTGCAGCTGGAAAGTGACAAATATCCTCATGCCTCTAACAGGACACACCACCTTTTTAGTGGTCGAGTTTCTCCAAAGAAAGGTGGTGGAAAAGATAGCCGCAATAGGTTATAGTAAACGATTATTCAAACTTATCAAAGATATAGTTAGTAAAAATTAGGTACTTAGTGAAACTATTTCGCAAAACGGTGAACAGTCACTCACTCCTAATAGTGGAAATTAGACTGATGAACAGAACGTTTCACGTAATATTTTAGCTGTTGTCCAGTTACTGCTTGCTTATCTACTATCTCCAAACAACCTATAAAGCAAATTGACACAAGTGGCTTAACTCTTATCTTCAAAAGATTATAAGTAATCTAAAGCATCATTAGCAATCTTATGCAACTTACCAGTCTTAATTGATGTATGAGGAATCCCCATAGATGGAAATGATTAATTTTTATTTTGAAGTGGTTAACCTAGTGAGAACACGTACCATTTTCCAGATTGGTTTAGAATGATAAAATTGAATGAATGAGTCCAATTCAATAGACATGTAATTGGGATCAAGAGTGATTCGTTCAATGAAAGCTTGTAGATAACGATTAAGTAGTTCATCTATCACTTTGGTACTCTGAATGAATTTCCTGTAACGATAATATAGCTAACAAATACATCCAATTCAGTAAGGAGTTTAGTAAGAATTCGCAACAGTTTATCAGTAGTAAAAAACGAATAAAAAGATAATATGAATATAAAAGATGTCTCTGAAGTATTCAGTATACATTTGTAATGACTTGAATAACTCTAAGTAACATTTTGTGATGATGTTTAAAGATTGTTTCATTCATTAATTCGACCGGCTGTTACTTCGGATTCAATGGAGCACTCATGACGACCACGTAGTATTCTGAAATTTCCATTTTCACCCCAATCTTCATTCCATGAATTTGGGATCAACCAATAAGGAGTATTGTTTTCTTCACCCCATCCGATAATACGTATGGCATGCCAACTAAATAATTTCCCAGTAATATGTTTATAGATTCCAGATTTGTAATTTAGAAAATCTTCATAAACGATGAAGTTTGCTTCAACTGGTCCATATTTCATGATTTCTTTTTGAATAGCCTTTTCATCATTTTTAACATTGTAGCGTGATTTACCTAAGATTTGAATAAAACGATTGTGAAAATGAAACTATTATCGGTCATAATGGAAAAAGGGGTTTCGTGGAGATTTTAGTATTTTCATGGTTGAAAGCTTGAGTCAATTGAAGCTACACCACCATGGAAATCCTGGAAGCACTGTACGGCTGTTTCGTTTTGTTGTTGGACTCCTCAGCAGTGCGGATCCACGACCTCGCCTCGTGAGCAAGATTCGGACTCAGGATCTACCAGTCTCGAGCCAGAGCCCTTAACTGAAAGACCACTGATCCGGCATCCAACTGTGTTAATGTCTAACTTCAACTGATAAATTATATAATCATATGCTCACTAGTGACTTCGAGAAGTACATCCAGGAGTTCTAGTGAGAAGCAGTGACCAGTGGAGTTCAAACCACGTCTGTCATGAGATATCAACTCACTAAAGACAATTGGTGAATGGTTGCTCAACTTCATGGATCAGTTGAAGTTAGACATTAACACCGTCGGATGCCGGCAGGCTCAGTGGTCTATCGGTTAAGGGCTCTGGCTCGAGACTGGTAGGTCCTGGGTTATAATGGAAAAGTAAATGGATTCTCCTCGTATTGTTAGTCTGAAGCTTTTCACATATTTGAACATGAAAATGAAATGACGGTGAACACTATCTATGAAGTATACTCCATAGAAGGATAACACCATCGATGTCAAATTAGTTTGCTTTTATAGCATTCAATAGAGAGCTATCAAAAGTAATCACGAAGATGATTATTTCACATGTAGAAGGATTAATTCCAAGCAATTGTTCGCTTATATACGATGAGGAACTTTCTGTGGAAATCAATGTAGAACATTTTAACAAACAACATTGAAATATGTGTAATCACTTGAAAGATTGGTGATACATCTATGTGAAATGGACTCTCGATGTGTGAGATGACCATTTAATGACCTTATATATACATAGCATCAGAATCTGTCTGATTTCGATATGGTTGATCGACGTGTGCGACATTCAAAAGATCAGAACAATCATCACGTCAGCTTTACGTCTCAGTGCTGCCAGTCAATATTTTTGTTCCAGAAACATTCTTCAAGATATCACATTATTCAGATATAAAAGACCTTACGTTGACAGTTTTATCTTAGTGACAAGTCGATGTTTTCATGATGATTTATTATCATCTTCTAAAATATTACTTACCTCGATGCTTGTCTTGAGCGTATGGGGTTTAATAACTTTTCTGACAAGTGTTTTCACAATTAGGAGTCCTGTAGATTTCCTCACCACATGCAGGATACTTTCCTTTGGTATGATGCTCACATTTCGGGAATGGATATGGTTGACAAACGGTATGATTCTCTTTCGAACTTCCAGTAACAATACCTTCCTTCACCCAATAATCCCAAGCAAGAGCAGGAAATCCACCTTCAAAACCATCTCCACAATGTTCGCAACAGCTCAATAGATCAACAGCACTCAGTTCAACATTTTGTTTGCCACCTGACTGTATGCAACTTCGATCACTCATTGCTTCGACAGCACCGAAAGCCTGGAAGAAAGTAATGTCAATATCAAGACGTATTAGGTTTCACAGCATGTTAACCTGGAATGACTACTCAACATTTACAAGCCACTTGAGTCCAACATGATCTGTTTCGTTAGTTGGTTTACTCACCGGACATGTGTTCACAGATGTAATACTCAAAATTGACATCAGTGCTGTTCTACAGTATTTCAAGCAATTATTTCTCCAGAATATCTCACCTTGATACAGTCCGACGTTTTGTGAGATCCCCTACACAGTCACAGATATGAAGAAATGTTAATACTCATCCCAACATTGCACACATCTTTCAAATAATATGGTCAATATAACTCACCCAAGATGATCCACATCGTGATTGATCACGAATGGTTGCGATACTTTTACAACCAGGCCATTTCTTCCTGGAATCGAAATTGGATGGAATTTCCACATTCCAATCATTATGGTCAACTGTGGGACGTCACTTCCTCCTCAAATCTGACTCTTCTCTTCTTGCACCCATCTGAATACGTGCGTCATCCAGTGAGTGGAAACGGTTGCTTTTCTCAGCTTTCCATACAGCATTCGGCTGAAGAATAAACAAGTTGAAATCAAAACTTTAATGAGAAATTTAACGATAACTCTGAGCTGAAAATGGAATTCAAATATGAATATTTAGAATTGTTCCTCTTTCAACCGTCAGTTGTTTTGTTCAACTCAGATATATGAAATCAAATCAGTATTAAGCTGATGGCGTACGAAACAGTTAGAGGCAAATTCGAGGTACTAAAAAGTAGTTTTAATTTCTAAGAAGGAATCCTCTGAATGATTTTACATCATTGTTAGGCGAATACCGTCTCGTACACAGGCAAGTTACTTCTTAAAGTAATCTATCTATTCTAATTCAATCGGTAGTTAACAATAAAACTATTGGTTCTGCACAGATACAACATATATCACTTTACAATTTATGTGATTTCTAACAAAACCACAAGGGGGAAATACCTATATGTTTATTGATGTAAGAGATTATGTCATCTGACAATGGTTCAAACTTTTCGTTCTTTATTGAAATATGAGCTTCGAGATGGGTAATTAGTAAAGCAATACCCAGAACAGATGTTAGCATGTCTAAATAACTCTTGAGTGTACTCTCCCGTACATAGCAACTATCACATTATTGTCTTATATACAGTGAATTGAAATAGTGGACTTTCAGTTACAATGGTGTGATGATATGAGATTTATCATTTCTCTCTTTTATTCTTTTACAATCAGATATAAGACCTTCATAGAGTGATGAATCAACAATCAATCAAATCAAGATTTTGTCAATTCACAGATCACTTAAGAATGTTGATCAAAGTTTTTATACAGAAAAGAATTCATAATGAAATAGAAACCTGAACTGAAATCTTATTTTCAAAGGTTAATTTGTATTCATTACACTCATAGGTACTTGGGAAATAAGATAGTCACAAATGTGTTTACTTTGAATTTGTGCTTAGTGACAAGTTGTTTTTTATAAGACTGTTCATTTTGAATGGAAACCTTGTAGGTTGATTTTGCTAAACTCCATTTGCTTATACATTACGTAGTCATTAACTAAACGATTTTATTCTGTTTAGTTCAAAGTCTAATGTGAAATGTTGGAGTTTCGGTTTTCTACTCAAGAATAGCGTCCACATAGGTTCAGCTATCGGATCCCAAAGGAGACGAAGAAAACGATCCTACAAAATAACAGTTGGCCACAATCTGTTTGTTGTGTATAAAATTTGTGTATACGACTTCTACAAAGTTTCGCCAGCCCATCGTTCATTGTAGCAGCGAATTGCTCACAGTTCTGCGAATGTTATGCAGGATGTCCAGTAGGAAATAGACTTCTTTATTTCTTATGATGATTTCGTACCGACAAGTTGAATAGAATCGATCTTAGTAAAAACAGCTATCGTCTCTGGATCATCATGAACTGTGATTGTAGTTACACTCCATCAAAGCAACATACTTTTCCTGAAAACAATGTTGTCAGAACCAGCTTTAACAAATGTGTTGCTACTAAATTATTGCGAAACGAGACTACAAATCTGATATACTTGAACTAAGTCAATTTCGCGGTAACGAACGAAGGCCAATGACACAATGACACGATAAGCTAATCTAATTTGTTGTTCCAGGCTCCGCTAAACAGATGAAGAAGTCCAAGGCAAAGTAGGGGAATATATATTCCGTAATCAGCCGAGTACAAGCAAGTTATAAGGGTAAAAATTCAAACGTATATATACAGCAACAAATTGTCCTTGGGCATCATTATAAAATAGCACACTCATAAAACAATGGACCAATAACGTTTAAGATAGTTTACAAGTGAGAAATATGACTTGAAGGTAAAAAGAGCGCTTTTGGCGCGAAAACAGCTTAATTAAAATTTCCAAAATAAAATTGCAAAATTAAGCCATTTATCAAGTAAGTTCTGGGGATTTGACATCTCCAACAAAATTACTGAATACTTAATCATATTCGCCTTTCTATTTGAAACTATTAAATGGCTATAAACATCACATTGTACTGGTTTATGATTGTTAGCGAACATACAACACAACACAACTACAAAGTAGTTATTACACTGGAAATTAAAACAAGGAAACGAGGTTATTAGGTGATAATTTATCAAGTTTTTTGTAACAGACGATTCAACTAATAGGTAAAAAGGTTTCGATACTATTTTTCCACGACCTTATTCGTATATATTGATTACATGTCCGTCGATTATTTTGGTTTTATTGTTTTCGTTTTACCCTTATCCCAAGCTTTTATTTGAATCGTGAATGGTTTCTATGGAGTTTTTCACTTCAAACTAGTACCGATTGCTTGTACTCACAGCCCTTCGTTGTTTCCACGATTACGGTTGTTGTTTTTGTTGCATAGAAATACTTTCACTCAATTGATCTGCTGTATGGTCTGGTCATGTGTGCTCCAACCAGGAAACGGTAATTTAGTGTTTCCATGTTTTCCATGGTGGTCTAGAGTCAATTGACTGATGAATCCAACTATTGTATTTTATAAATAAATGTTTGAAATATGGAAACGATCCTGTACTGATGACCATTGACCTTGTGTTCTTCCTCTTTTCTATTACTAGTAAGAATAGAGCTAACTGTAAAGCATAGAGTATAAGCCACGATAGTCATTGTCGAGTATCGGTCAGGCGATGTCATCTACATTTATTGGTCAGTTTTACGAAATAACACAAGTATCTTTTTCTACATAAGTATTGAAAACCATTGAATGTACTTCAATTGAAACGTGAATATTCTGATTTACCATACATTTCTACGGAAGATTTAGGGTGCACTGTAATAAAACGCTGTTCGATGACTTCAGGTAAAAACATTACATGAATTAATGTAGTTTAACAGTTAACGGATATTGTAATTGTAAAAGTAAGGGCTAATGACAGTATACAGAATTCCTAATCTCAAATTATGATAAAAGTATCGAAAGTATAGTATTTTGATTGGGAGCTTATAAAAGCATTAGTAAATGACGACTACTGTTTATCATTCAGAACTAATTTACACTGGCTAATGATAAGGCTTTGTGAATTCATATCGATAGATAATCGTTACTGACCTTACCTTACTTACTCCGCCTGTAGCTCCTCTGGGGACTACTGCCGGTCCCAAGCCCGGGTAAAAGAGGGGGGTTGGGCATGGGGTTATCGACCCCATCCCGTAGAAAATCAACTCTCAACAAAAACGCTAACCAGAAAAAAATATTCAAACCATTTAAACTCTGCCCTTGGAGTAGAAGGAATAATTATGACGTCTCATGATGAAAGCCGAGAGCATTTCGAGAGGGAGAGCAGACTCTTCCCACTCTCGGCCATACCAGGGCATTCGGGGGCGATGAAAACCATAAATCTAATTCCTAACCCTAACCATCGATTGTAATTCATAATCCTTATTCTTCACACTGCTTTGCAACCATCATTTAGCCCTGGTAATGAGATCGACATTCTTAAGTTCACTTCAGCGTTACTCAATGGTTGTCCATAAATTAAATTCTCACCAAAAGATATATTCTTACTAAAAGTTCACACAAATTAGGTTTACAATAGCGCGGTCATCTAATATCATTGTGTGGTTGTGAATATTTATCGATTGCTTTAACAGAGATCTTGACATTTATTAAGATTATTATACCTAGCAATCTACCTATTTGACATAAGTGATTTCTGTGCAGAACTCATCAAAACTTATGAAAGGGTGTCGGAGAACTGAGCAATGAAAAATGTAGGAGCAGAAACCTTTGTGTTATGCCAAAAATCAGACCAAATATCGTCACGTTAATACTAACAGTAGATAATGCCATATCACATTACAGATGTACTCACCATGTATAGTTGATAAATGTCACGAACTATTGTTTATTGATAAGTAGTATAATACGGCAACACACAAAATCATCATGGAGTGAGGAATTATAGCTGAATGGTCTTGAATATTCGTAAAACTTGTTTGATGGATAATTATTTATAATACACTCAATAAGAGCAATGACTATCGATCGGTTTCTCAATTTCAATAGCAGATAAGAGTAATTTTCCAATGCACCATGAAATCTGATATGTTGATCATACCCCATGTTGAGTAGTGGATCACGCTGAATATCTCATCCTTCTTTCACTACACACATTTGAATTGAGATTATCACAATAGTTTCGGCCTTGAGCATGATGAAGATGTTCTTTTTTTGACAATGAAGTTTCGAAGTAAGACTGAGATGGGAATATTTCATTTTGTTACATATATCTCGTGTCAGGAATGCAGTTGGCTATGATAACAGTGATATACTCACTATGATCAAAATATTAAACATTAGGAAAGGTTGTCAATTGGTAATGTTTGTAGTGAAGTTGGGTTTTCTTGAACAATGTTACGATCTGATTTGTTGTACAACTGATCATCCAATGGTGTACTCTTTTTGACATATTGATTACACAGCTTTTCAGAAAGATATGTGTCCTAACTATTAGAAGGTGCTTATGATAATTTATATTTACTCGGCTATCGAAATGGAATGTCATACTTCCATTTATGAAACACATTTTGAAATATCGACAGTTAAACCGAAATCTATTTACAGGCAAAGATGGATAGTGGCTAGTAGTGGAAACCAGTTTGACGAGAGCTTCGTGCTGTTTGGGACTCGTGAGCTGGAAGCACTTGCATCTCAAAGTTGATATTCACTCTATGACTCAAACCCAGTGTCTTTCTCTTCAAACGCCATCATGTTATCCACTTGGCTACAGAGTTCTGATCACCACTTGCTTATGCAATGGAGTGTAATTTGAATTCCTTTCGTATCGTTTACTTGAATCTTCCAACTGATCAATCCTTAAATCAGTTCTAATAATCAATCAGAAATGTTGTGACTTCAAGTCCGGCTGGTTATCACGTGATATATTCACCAATGGAAATACGACTTTTTCAATCTTTGTACTTAGCTAGCCAATGACGTTCGACAGGTATGATTAGCCTAGCATCCCTATTGGTTCTTTGCTCGCCTAGCCCTACCTGTTCACTCCAGAACATCGAATATCAGCTTCGTCTTTAATAATAATATCTGCATAATATTCGTCCTAAAATTAGTTCCCAGAAGTCACCCATAATTTATTCTTCAATAGAGATTCAACAGCAGATACTCCGTAGATACACGTTACATGTTGAAACATTCCCCGCTTATACATAATTTTCAAGGTAATGAGAAAGTTCAGGTAATTTGAGTATGATAGGTTCACTGAAACGAATAAACCTCTGTTTCCTACTGAAATTCTAATGATATCTTGGAAGTGAACATATTTCATTGAGATGACGAACCGATTTATGTTGAACACCCATTGAAAACTTACAAATACTAGGTGTTCGCTTTAGCCTAATATGAATTTATTAGAATTAGACACGAATGACATTGTGCACTTGACAAATGGTCTGAAGGTTAGGCTTTTGTGCATACAAAATAAGGTGTTAGATTTAATTATTGCAGGACAAATGATAGATGAAAATCCTACAATGGCAACTGGCCACACTTAATTGAGTACAATTATGCTTACTTATCATTAGAAACGAACGAGTTACTAAATATCAGTCAGTAGTACTGAGCAATGCCCAAAAATGAGTTAGATCATCATATAACGTCTGTTCAATAGAAAATAACTTCACGACATTTGTCTCATGAATTATCCATCAGTTCAATCACCATAAGGTCAGAGGAATTGTATAAGCTCTTAAAAACAAATGTTTCCTCCTTATGTCTGTTCTCACTTAATGTTCAGTAGTCGGAGAAAAATAAATCAATCATCTGTTTGTATTTCGGGAGAATTTCATTTTCTGAGGTAGATAGTTTGATTGTGGAACTTACATTATTCTTTTGAACAACATCAATAGCACAAACTCCAGGTAGAAGTGTGGGGTTTGAATTTCTCCACATATCACCTCGATCTTGATTGATTATTGTTTACATAAACTTATCATAACCTGCCTCTTTATTTTGATTGTATCTCCCTTTGATCTGATTGTTGGTGAAATATTTGCAAATGATTTTTCTAGTTAGTTGATGGAATAAATCGATTTCAACGGGTTTGTTGATTGTCCCCTGACCTGAGTGTCAGGCTTCTCAAAATTCTCTGGTGTATTCATTATTTCCTGTACTCAGGATTAAGACATTGTTCATTCGAATGTGTATCCTCCATTGTCCACACACATCAATATCACCATGGTTTTGACTGCTAATCGATACTCATCCAGGCTATGGTGAAGGGAGCATCACATTGTTCAATATTATTTGTATCGCAGTTAGAACAGTTTATGTAGTAGATGGTGTATTGTTTTTCTTCTGGTGTCATCTTTTACTTTGTTTTGCACAGGATTGGTTGAAGTGATTTCGATGTGCATCACCTGTTTCATGTTGCTCCAGTAATCTCATTGTAATTTCTGATACATTTTTTATGTTTAATAGGTTGACGGTTCAGTGATTTCTTTATTTGATCTTGTTTGCGCTGATTAGTTGTGTGGATACTTTGAACGATGCTCCTTGTGTAACTGTTCTTCCGAAAGATTGTCATCAGACACATTTTTAGTTTTACATTTTGAGTCATACAGCATGAGTACTGGCTTTTCTAATACTTTTTGGAACAATATTCTTAGTTTTAACATCAATGTCCTATTCGATTTCAACAGTGAGTTATATTGACAAAGTGCATTAATTACAATCTCCCACGATCACAGCCACTTTTAGGCTAGATCTTGTAAAAATGTCATTTCCTATTTTATGATGTGATCCTGTCTGTTTGACTTGTGCATAGACGAGGTGTTATGGGAGAACTGAAGACATTTGGCTGATTAAAACCCTTTTACTGTACATCAATTTTACTGCGTTTTTTGGATGTGTTTGTTTTACTTAACCTTTGGGCTTGTTTGTTTATATCATTCCTTTCGGACATTTTGGTTTCTTTTGTCATTGGTTTGGTATTTGGGAGTTTTTGCTCCGGGAACCTACAAAATCGAAGGTTTGTTTTGTAATTGTTATAATTATTGTTGTTAGAACGACTTTGGTCGATTATTTATGAATTGCGAATAAACTTGGTATCTAATTTGGAGTTTTGGTTCTCTTGCCTACTTGGGTTCGTGATTTGCGAATATCGACGACCAGTACTTTAATAGTTGGAACGAGCAAAAACTCATAATTGGACGTAACACGAGGTATATTTGAAATAAATGATTGGTATTGTGGAAGCTGATATTTGGTGTTCTGGACTGTACAGATAGGGCTAGGCGAACAATGGACCAATAACGGTGCCAGGTTGCTCATACTTGTTGAACGTCATTAGTTTAGCACAGAGCTAAGATTGTATTAATCGTATTCTGGTTGACAAATACGTCACGTGATATTTCACTGTCCAAATGTCACAACAATATCGTTGTTTATAAAAAATAACTCATATGGGTTATCAGTTTAAAATGACAAGTACTGAAGATTGAAACTAACCAATTTCATAGATCGAAATGAATAACTACATGTTGAATTTAACAAACAGATTCAGTCAAATCGTTGCTCCTACGAGTGATCCATTTCAACGTTGGTACATTTTACTTCATATACAGATCAATAAATGATGAAGAACAAACACTTCAACGTAAAGGTCAAATTCACTTAAATTATTTTTCATTTACAGATTAAGAAACATTACCCTCAACGCTATATCATTTATATACCATCAACTGAGAATTTTACTATTTACACTCATATTCTTCAGTGATTCATCTCAATTGAAAATGATTTCTTACATTCAACCTTCTGAAAACTTTGTATGCAATTTCATCATAAATCTTACTGTTACACAAATCAAATGCATTCTCTCTAAGGTACTTTTCTTGAGTCAATGGAGCATAACATCTTGTACGTCTTCTTCTGAGGTTCATCTTACAACTGTCCGACGGCGTATTGGATGTAGACAGTGTATTATCTAGAATTCGCTCGTTAGTATTAGAATTACCAATCGAAATTGGAACTAACTCACCTGGGTCCTGGAATGGTATACAGTCATCATATAGGTTGTGTAATGAAACCACTAATATTTAGAGTTTGCATCATAGAATTTCTAACACTAACCTCCCCCGCGAAATAATGGTGGGTCCTTACGTCGCAATGATATAAGCAATTGGACGTTCCCAATTTAAATTATCTTCTCAAATCTTATGCTTCGGTTACTGTATGTGAGTATTTGGGCATTACACTGACACGTTATTTGAGGCTTTCCTTAATGTAAGTTTGACTTGCATAAAAAGTTATGATACACATTCTTTTTATTATTCATATTAGAATACATAAATAGATATACATTGATATATGTAAATAACACATGTGATTCATCTAGGCTTGATTCACTTGCGAAACATTTAAATGGAAAACACTTATCTGCCTCATACTCATTAAGATAATCTTGGACTTGATTCGGATTTTCTGCCTGTGTGAACTCCAAATCTGGGCAAGCTGGTTGATTCAGGAAAAATTGCTATTCCCACTGATTCATCATACCACTGACTAGGAATTCTACTCAACAAACATTGTTCGTGAGAGTATCCAACATCTGACACAATAACATCAGAAATGTGAATAGAATTCGAATCATTCGGAACGTATTTGTCACATTCATTAGGAATATAAGTAGAGATAAATTCATTGTGAGGACCACTGACACTTGATATGATATCAAAATTTGATTTTTCTGAAATATTTCGCTCGAATTTATTCACAGTTTCATTGGAGAATAATGGATCATTAAGAAAATCAGCGTCTAACAAAAGTGAATCCAGTTTTTGATCACAATTTGACTCATTCAACAAATTTGTTCTCAGAGTTGTAAGAAATTTCATCAGAAGTACGTGAATCATTATGACAAACCACATCTGTCACAGTAACACAAGAAATCTGATAAGAAGTTGGTAGATTAGAAACTTTCGTCCCACAGTGATTCTAAATTTTGTTCAACTCTGGAGTGCTCTGTGACGTTATACGGCTTCTAGAAGTCTTGGATAAAGATAAGTGATCATTGAGGACGTCCAACTTGATAGGATCACGATCACAAATTTTAGTATTAGTTTTGGCGAAATCAATCACGGTATTACAAACTGACTGAGTGTGTCCAGTTTTACCACACTTAAGGTATTCAGAATTACGAAATGCACATGAATTACATGGGTAAAACATGCCACAGAACAAGTATTTACCAAACTTGTACTCATCTTCGTGAACTGTTTCATAACTCAATGAATTGTTATCTGAATAGCTTTGATTACATATTGGGCTGCAAAGTAGTGGGATTCCTGATGTCCTGGCGAGTCATTTCATCGAACTTTTCTCCCTTACCGCATTCGAAATTTGTATGCTTCACATAGTCAAACAGTAGTTGCTTCAGAGTTGCATAAGGGAGTGAAATCGGCTTGTCCGGAAATGCCAAAGCTTTAATTATGCTGTATGCTTCTTTTCCGATGATTCTAGGGAAATGGGCCACAATAGGAAAATCCTAATTATCTTCCTTGTTCATAGCCCAGATTTTGAACCTCTCCGTGTAATCCTCAAAAGCACTCAAATCTGAATGTAAATTCGACCGCTCCATCACAGGTTCCATTGCGACGCCAATGTGTTACTTAAGGGTATTTGAATTGTAGTATAAACTAGTAATCTCAGGAATAACGCAATTTCACCAAGACGTATTAGATGAACACGTACAAAACGAACGGTATTTTGAATTCAGAATCAAAACAGTAACCAATACAATGAAATCCTTGGTTCATATAAACACCACAGCAGTGTTTTCCATTATACACAAACAATAACATATAAAATCATTGAACATCATCTCTGTGAACTTTCGACATGTTATGATTGATCTAACGACTATCACCACGATTTCAAAATAAGAGCTCATCCGAAATATCTACAGGTTTCAACATTTCATCGCCATAAAGTCGTCTCAAACAGCATTCTTGAAAACACTGAATTTCTTATTTACGAATTTGTGTTGAATTATGAAGTGAATGCTGACCATCAACTATTGATTTTCAGTGCACCTATAAGGCTAACTGAATTCAGGTTGTGGAGTCCATTGATTTGCATCACAATACTATATGATCTCAGTCTCACTGTTTCTCAAATGAACAGTAATATTTCTGACCACCCTGACTACAATACTGCATGCTGTGTAACATTTTACTGTCGTTGATAAGATTTAGGTGAGAATCTTAATGTACGACATTCAACCACTATGAAGTACTTACTTAAAATGCTTCACACGTTTCACACATAAATTATAGCTGTTTGGTGATAAAATTAAGTTGAAGTTACTGTAAACGAACATAATAAGATCAGTTCACTACGACAATATTATTACTGTAGACGATTAACTCCTCTATATCTGAATCCAATAAATAAATAATATCCCGCTAACTGAATATTTACTGTAGGCTAAATCTCCTAGTAGAATTACGGATTTACTCAAGATTATTCAAAAGCCTGAACACCAGTTATAGAGATAGTTTATTGTTGGAGCTCGGTAAAAATCCACAGGCGTACAGATAGCAAACACACAGGGAAAGCAAGTGAGTGTGTGTGTGTGTTAAAAATCCATATATATTTATGAGTGTTAATGGTTGTGGATAAATTATTGATTGTCTTCGTTCACAACCGATGAGAGAACAAATTAAAGATTGTTGTGCATACATATGCGCTCAATCATACTCACACATAAATTTACAAAGTGGATTAAATGTTAAGATTACACAATAGTTGAATGGGCTTGCTACATAAGCTCCCATCCAGAACGTAGATATGGTTTTTATAAAAAAATTTTTTTATTAACATCTATGTTCGACAAAGCGATAAAAAAAATTGTATATAAAATAAATGTACAATCCGATGTGATGAGTAAGCGTTAAGTTGTAATAATAGTTTGTATGTGTTGAAACGTTTTATGTATGTGTATAGAAAAGTAGATTTAACATCAAGGAATTGCATGAAGTTGAAGGTAAGTTTAATGAAGATCAGTGGGGCCAATAAAGAACAGTTAACAAAAATAAAGAACAATTTGTAGCGTTTGGGCTAGATAAATATAGTTGTTGCTACGTACCTATCTGGGAAGTGTACTCTCCTACCTGATCTTGTTGTAGTTTCTGTAGCCGTTGAACTTCGGTATGAAGTATTGCTTGTTGTAGGTAGTTTTTGTGGTGTTTGCTTTGATGCGGATTTGGGTGATTTTATTGTTGTCTGTTCCTCGGCGTACTCTAAAAACTCTAGTTTTACTCTGTCGATGCTAACAGTATCAGGTTTACTAGCTCTTTCAATCGTAACTGTTTTGTTGTCTTCTCGGACAATTTTAAAAGGGCCGTCGTAAGGGGTCTGTAAAGGCTGTCGTACCCTATCAATACATGTGAACATTTGTCTAATTCGATGGGCACGGATGACTTCGCCTTCTGGGTTCGTGGTGCGACGGACCTAATGGTTTCCATCTGTCGTTTCAGTTGTTGCACGTAATTGGTTATATCTGGTGGAACATCTGTTGCACGGTCAAAAAACTCACCAGGCAAACGTAATGTCGTCCCATTAACCAACTCAGCCGCACAACAACCGATGTCCTGTTTGATGGTTGAGCGAATGCCTAATAATATCAAAGGAAGCTTGGTATCCCATTTATAACTTCCTCCTGCGGCCGTCAAAGAGGCTTTTAGCTGTCGATGGAACCTTTCTATCATTCCTTTAGCATTTGGATGATAAGCAGTGGTTCTGATTCTCTTTATACCAAAGGTGTCTGTAAGTTGTTGAAAGAGTTTGCTTTCAAACTGAGCTCCACGGTCAGTCATAATTGTTGATGGGACACCGAAATTTGTAATCCAGTGTTTCACTAATTTCCTCGCCACTGTTGATGCCGACGTATCTTTTAATGGGACGGCTACGGGCCATCTCGTGAATCTATCTATACACGTTAGTATATGCGTGTAGCCATTGGAAATTGGTAACGGTCCAACAATGTTCATATGAATATGGTCGAACCTACAGCTAGCGACGGGAAAATGTCTTGCAGGAGATATGATGTGCCTGTGTACTTTCGACTTCTGGCGCTGGATGCATTACCGAGACCATTTTCGTACATCTTTGTTTACGTTTGGTCATACAAACCTATCTATAATAAGCTTTAAGGTGGCTTTTATACCTAGATGAGATATGTTGTGCAATTTCTCAAAAATGTTTCGTCTCATATCATAAGGTACAAAGGGGCGAGTTTTACCTGTTGAGATATCACAGGTTAAGGTGTCCTTGTTGTTTACGGGAATGTTTTGGAATAATAGTTCTATTTCACTAGATTGTAAAAGTTTTTTTAGCTCCATGTCGAGCTTTTGATGTTTCGCCATATCTTGATAGTTTATATCATGGATGGAGAAGGTATTAATATTTAATCTAGATAGCGCATCTGCTGCATCGTTTTCCATGCCTTTTATATAGCGTGTATCAGCTGCGAATTGCGAAATGAATTCTAGTTGACGAATTTCGCGTGGACTGTATTTATCATGGTTTCGCATCAAGGATTGAGTTAGCGGCTTGTGATCAGTAAATATTGTAAAAGAATTGCCTTCTAACATATACCGGAAGTTATAGAGTTGAGATCATGAGTCAATTGAAGCTAGACCACCGTGGAAAACCTGAAAGCACTGGACGGCCGTTTCGTCCTATTATGGGACTCCTCAGCAGTGAGCATCCACGATCTCGAACTCGCGGGATTCGAACCCAGGACCTACCAGTTTCGAGCCGAAGCCCTTAATCGATAGACCACTGAGCTGGCATCCAACGGTGTTAATGTCTAACTTCAACTGATTCACGAAATTGAGCAACCATTCACCAATGTCATCAGTGAGTTACTATCTCACAACAGACCTGGAGGAACTAACCAAATATAAATATGTCGATCAACATCTGTCAGGCTATTATCTGAAAAGAATTCCATCCCAGTCTGATAGTTTGTATCAATGAGCGCAAGAGGTACCCGCCAGCATGCTTAGATTCTCTACAATTGCACGTCCTATGAAGAGGTCGGGTTGAGGAGGGATAGATGGGGAGAGCACAAGCTATCATTTTATGTATAATTGCTTTTCAAACCCGTTGCATACTTGAACCTATTAGGGGAATGGTATCACTACTAAATATTAAAATTAGTGAACTATCACACCCTTGTTGGGGCACGAACCCCCCTGTGACCAACAAGTTTACATGATAATTTTTAATGATTTGTGTTTCTTCAGGAACCGGTCTAATACCTTGATTGTCGAGTAAGTGACCTAAAAAGGTGAGGGATTGCTCTCCAAACTCACACTTGTCGAGATTGACTGTTAACCCATACTCTTTTAGCTTCTCGAAAAGCAATTTTAGATGAGCTAGATGTTCGTTTTCGTCTTTGCTGGCGATAAGTAAGTCATCTATGTAGGCATATACAAACGGTAAGCCACGTACGACTTGATCAATAAAACGTTGGAAACTTTGTGCAGCATTCTTCAATCCAAAAGGCATGCGAACGAATTTGTATAACCCAAATGGGGTAGTGATGGCTGTTTTAGGAACATCATCCGGTTTAATTGGGATGTGATGGTAGGCACGGACGAGGTCAACCTTTGAAAAAATCGTTGCATAGGATAGACTGTGAGTAAAGTCATGTAAGTGTGGAAGCGGATATCTATCTGGTATAGTCCTGCTGTTAAGAGCTCTGCAATCGCCACAAGGTCTAACCTCAGAAGAGTTTTTCTTAGGTACCATATGCAGCGGTGATGCACATGGACTATCGGAGGGGCGTATGATACCCAACTCTATCATTTTGTTGAACACATTCTTTACGAAAGCCAGACGCGAGGGGTCAAGGCGTCTTGGACGTGCAAATACTGGTGGTCCCTCTGTCTTAATGTGATGTACGACAGTATGTGTCAGTTTGTCACCTTTGAAACACGATCCTAATAAGTCTGGGAACTGTTTAAGTAAATTGACGTACTTGTCATTCTCGCGATGAGGTTTGACCAATAAATGTATAGACCTCTCATTAGATAGAATTCCTTTGATTACGCTGCTGTGATCGGCAAGTATCAGTTTCCGGTTTCTAACGTCTACGAGTATTTTATGTGATTGCAGGAAATCAACACAGATAGTGGGAACAAGGACATCAGCTATGATGAAGTTCCATGAGAAATTGGATTTGGGACCGAAATGCAAATTGTAAATGTCTTTTGCCGTATGTCTTGATCTCAGATCTATTCGCGACCCTTAGTTTCAGTTTGGGGTCAGGTGTCTTTTTCTCGAGTGCAGTAGGTGGTACTACACTAACCTCTGCCTCTGTGTCGACTAAGAACTGTGTTCCGGTTCTTCTGTTCGTGACATATAACGAACGACTTTCTTGTGAGTTGTGGCCGTTGACCGTAGTCGTCACTAATCGTCGGCCTTGATGATCCCTTTTCTGTGTGCTTACAAAGTTACAGTAAGGAATACACTTTTTAGCTTGTTTACCGAACGTTCTATGGTACCAGTAAATGTTATGTCGGATGGTGCTTGGACTACGACGTGTACGACTTCTGGACCTTCCTCTGCACTTGCAGTGGTGGGCACTCGAAAGTTAGAGCTGAGCTATCTGCTTAGTGAGGACTTCGATTGTCTGTCGTAACTCGGCGATCTCGTCGGTCGAGTTAGTTTGTGCGTATGATACCGAGTGAGTCCTGGTCCGCTCATAAATTCGATCGGCTATGTCTGCCAGTATGTCAAAATCAACATTCTCGTCTCTAATTGCGAGTATCTGCTGTATGCTTTGTGGGAGGCGTCTGAGCCACAATTGATATAAGAGACGTTTATCAACTATACGATTCACTAAAACACTTGTCATATGGCGTTTTAATTGGGAAGGTGTGTTATCACCTAGCTCCACATTGGCTAAAAGTTGATCGATAGTCTGCTGGTCAGAGAGAGATGTGACACGTATGACTTCTCATTTTAGGCAATCATATGGTGAGTCAGGATCCGGTTTAAAAATGACGTCAGGCACTTTCTCAGTGACGTCATCCGGTAGCAACGAATTTGCGTAACTAAATTTCGTTATCTGGCTTGTGATTCTGCTTGTAACAAAAAAGCTTTCTAAGCGTGCAAACAAGAGTACTGCCTCTCTGGGATTAAAAACAGATAAAGGTACAGATATGGCACCCACGGAAATAGACTTAGATGAAAGGCTTGTTGAATTATCGAGTGACATGAAACAAAAAAATAATAACAGTAGCAAAAATAATAAGCTGTGAACTAAGACATACAATATGAAGAAATAACCAATAACAACAAGAAATATATGAGAGACTCGCCGAATAAAAAACTGTCACTTCAGGTACAAATATGCGAATATATCGATATAATTCCAAAGGGACGATGTTGTGAGTAAATAGATTATGACTGTCAATGAATTGTTAATAATTATGATGTGTGGGCGAGAATGACAATGATTGGTTGTCTTGAGAGTCAGACATTAGATGGGATGACAGGTGTTATATGTGTTATATATATTCCCCTATCCTTATTATGTATTGACATTTATTGATGGACTGTTCCCTGTTGATGGACACTTATTGATTGACTGTTCTGTGTGTCGGATTTTGGTGTGGAAATATATTGACGTTGTAGTCAGGCTAATCTCGTGTTCTTGATCTGAGTTGTGTTGAAGTCCTGTAGAATAGATTCTGGGTGGGAATCTAGTGTAGATATTCGTCTAAGGTAAATTAGCATCCCACATACGTGTGAGAACTAAGAGGACTGTTATAACCAGAAACCCCAGCGTTATAATCAGCATCCTCTCTTTTACGTTTATAACAATTGGCGAAGGCATCCTTACGTTTATAACAATTGGCGACGGTGATTAAAACGGATCTACGCTTACATATTCAATTAAAGTGAATTTTGTAACAAAAATGGATGATCTGAAAACCTTGTTGCAGCAGCAAAATTCTTTAATCGAATTATTAGTCAAAAGTATGTCAATATGCTCAAGAACGAATGTGTCTAATTCCACTATGACTCCGGATTCTATTGCTAATTCAATAGCTGAATTCAGATTTGTTCCAGAAAGTGGAGTTACTTTTGAGGCGTGGTTTAGACGCCATGAGGATTTATTTATTAATGAATGTAAAGAGTGGGACGAAAGTTCAAAATTGAGATTATTATTAAGAAAGCTCGGAGTGTCCGAACATGAAAAATCCTGTAATTTTATCCTCCCAAAAAAGCCAACCTACATAACGTTCAAAGAAACAGTTGAATGCCTGACGCGTATATTTGGAGAACGGTCATCAATTTTTCACACTAGATACCAGTGTCTTCAACTTGTAAAGAAAATACAGGACGACTACGTAGCGTATGCAAGCATCGTGAACCGGGAATGTGAACGGTTCCGTTTACAGGGAATGTCCCCAGATCAGTTCAAAAGCCTTATTTTTGTATGTGGATTACAATCTCCAGTAGATGCAAATATTAGAACACGGATTCTAACGAGAATCGAACAAGATCCTAATATCAGTCTACAATCAGTATCTGAAGAGTGTCAAAGAATGATCAATTTGAAGCATGACACGAATCTCGTAGAAAGGAACAGTGAACACGTGGGAGTTAAAGCTTTGCGTAAATCTTTTAACGGAAATAAAGATTCGAACTCCCAGAAAATCCCGAATCAAGTGAAACACAAAACGTCATGTTGGCGATGTGGTAAGTCTCATTCTGCCAAAGTTTGTTACTTTAAAAAACGAGTATGTTTTCAATGTGGTAAATATGGTCATGCTCAAGTATGTTGTAAAAGTAAACCAAAGGTTTCTGACCGTCAGCATAAGTTTCGTAAAGTAAATATGATACAGACTTCAAAAGTAATGCCACATAACTGCAAGTTAGAGGAAGATTGCGTGGTTGCTTCTATATCACTTGAACCGGAAATAAAAAGAGTGTTCTGTGATGCTATCAGAATCCTACCAGTAACGGCGGAAGCAGTTAAAGAAGCCACGACTATTGATCCTCTACTTAAAAGAATAGAAGAAGCTGTTTTAAAGGGTTGGAAACAGGACAAAGCTGATCGAGAGTTTCACCAATTTTTCTTGAGACGTGAGTCTATATCGATTTATGATAACTGTTTGATGTATGGTGAACGTGTTGTTATCCCTAAATCTCTTCAGCTTTTTGTGCTTAAACAGTTTCACATTGGTCATCCGGGAATGAACAGAATGAAAGCAGTTATGCGTAGTTATGTCTATTGGCCATTCATGGATAAGGCTGTGGAAGAATACGTAGTGAGATGTCGGCGATGTGCCGAAGTTGCAAAAGATCCACCGAAAGTAGAATCTCAGCCATGGCCAGAAACGACAAAACCTTGGGTCCGATTACACGTTGATTATGCTGGACCAATAAGTGGACAATATGTTTTGGTGGTGGTTGATTCATACTCAAAATGGCCTGAAATTTACGCTGTACGAAGACCATCTACGTCTGAAACACTGCTACATCTGAGACAACTATTTGGTAGGTTTGGTTCACCTAATGTTTTGGTTTCAGATAACGGAACGCAGTTCACGTCGTTAGAGTTTACGGAGTTCTGTAAACAGAATGAAATCGAACATGTTAGAACTCCACCGTATCACCCTAAGTCGAACGGGCAGGCAGAGAAATTTGTTGATATTCTTAAACGAGCTCTCTTAAAGATGGGAGGAGAAGGCAACGTAGAAGAGGCTATGCAACAATTTCTCATTTCTTATAGAATTACGCCAAGTCCAAACTGTCAAGATGGAAAATCTCCAGCCGAAATAATGTTTGGCCGACCGATTAGAACATTTTTTGATGTTTTGAACCCGAAAGACAGAATCAGTGGACTACAAAAAAATAAGAAAGGGAATTGCCCGAAAATTCGAGAATTCAAAGTAGGTGACTCAGTCTATGCACGAGATTTCCGGCCTGGCAAGCCAAAATGGATATTTGGGTTTATAAAAAAACGACGTGGTACAGTATCATATGAAGTGATGGTCGAAAATACACCAATTATTAGACATGTAAATCAACTGCGAGATAGAAAATGTGTTTATGAGTCATCTAAACTCAAACCATTACCAATCGAAGTATTATGCGATACATTTGATATTCCACCACCACCACAAGTTGAAATGAGAAAAAATGATCTAGAATCAGAAGTTAAACGAAGGTCATCCAGAGGACGGAAACAAACGAAATTTTTTCAAGTAGACTCCAAAGTGAAATCATACGACCAAACTTCGCGAGGGAGGTGATGTGTGGGCGAGAATGACAATGATTGGTTGTCTTGAGAGTCAGACATTAGATGGGATGACAGGTGTTATATGTGTTATATATATTCCCCTATCCTTATTATGTATTGACATTTATTGATGGACTGTTCCCTGTTGATGGACACTTATTGATTGACTGTTCTGTGTGTCGGATTTTGGTGTGGAAATATATTGACGTTGTAGTCAGGCTAATCTCGTGTTCTTGATCTGAGTTGTGTTGAAGTCCTGTAGAATAGACACTGGGTGGGAATCTAGTGTAGATATTCCTCTTAGGTAAATTAGCGTCCCACATACGTGTGAGAAGTAAAAGGACTGTTATAACCAGAAACCCCAGCGTTATAATCAGCATCCTCTCTTTTCGTTTATAACAATTGGCGAAGGCATCCTTACGTTTATAACAATTGGCGACGGTGAATAAAACGGATCTACGCTTACATATTCAATTAAGGTGAATTTTGTAACAAAAATGGATGATCTGAAAACCTTGTTGCAGCAGCAAAATTCTTTAATCGAATTATTAGTCAAAAGTATGTCAATATGCTCAAGAACGAATGTGTCTAATTCCACTATGACTCCGGATTCTATTGCTAATTCAATAGCTGAATTCAGATTTGTTCCAGAAAGTGGAGTTACTTTTGAGGCGTGGTTTAGACGCCATGAGGATTTATTTATTAATGAATGTAAAGAGTGGGACGAAAGTTCAAAATTGAGATTATTATTAAGAAAGCTCGGAGTGTCCGAACATGAAAAATCCTGTAATTTTATCCTCCCAAAAAAGCCAACCTACATAACGTTCAAAGAAACAGTTGAATGCCTGACGCGTATATTTGGAGAACGGTCATCAATTTTTCACACTAGATACCAGTGTCTTCAACTTGTAAAGAAAATACAGGACGACTACGTAGCGTATGCAAGCATCGTGAACCGGGAATGTGAACGGTTCCGTTTACAGGAAATGTCCTCAGATCAGTTCAAATGCCTTATTTTTGTATATGGATTACAATCTCCAGTAGATGCGGATATTAGAACACGGATTCTAACGAGAATCGAACAAGATCCTAATATCAGTCTACAATCAGTATCTGAAGAGTGTCAAAGAATGATTAATTTGAAGCATGACACGAATCTCGTAGAAAGGAACAGTGAACACGTGGGAGTTAAAGCTTTGCGTAAATCTTTTAACGGAAATAAAGATTCGAACTCCCAGAAAATCCCGAATCAAGTGAAACACAAAACGTCATGTTGGCGATGTGGTAAGTCTCATTCTGCCAAAGTTTGTTACTTTAAAAAACGAGTATGTTTTCAATGTGGTAAATATGGTCATGCTCAAGTATGTTGTAAAAGTAAACCAAAGGTTTCTGACCGTCAGCATAAGTTTCGTAAAGTAAATATGATACAGACTTCAAAAGTAATGCCACATAACTGCAAGTTAGAGGAAGATTGCGTGGTTGCTTCTATATCACTTGAACCGGAAATAAAAAGAGTGTTCTGTGATGCTATCAGAATCCTACCAGTAACGGCGGAAGCAGTTAAAGAAGCCACGACTATTGATCCTCTACTTAAAAGAATAGAAGAAGCTGTTTTAAAGGGTTGGAAACAGGACAAAGCTGATCGAGAGTTTCACCAATTTTTCTTGAGACGTGAGTCTATATCGATTTATGATAACTGTTTGATGTATGGTGAACGTGTTGTTATCCCTAAATCTCTTCAGCTTTTTGTGCTTAAACAGTTTCACATTGGTCATCCGGGAATGAACAGAATGAAAGCAGTTATGCGTAGTTATGTCTATTGGCCATTCATGGATAAGGCTGTGGAAGAATACGTAGTGAGATGTCGGCGATGTGCCGAAGTTGCAAAAGATCCACCGAAAGTAGAATCTCAGCCATGGCCAGAAACGACAAAACCTTGGGTCCGATTACACGTTGATTATGCTGGACCAATAAGTGGACAATATGTTTTGGTGGTGGTTGATTCATACTCAAAATGGCCTGAAATTTACGCTGTACGAAGACCATCTACGTCTGAAACACTGCTACATCTGAGACAACTATTTGGTAGGTTTGGTTCACCTTATGTTTTGGTTTCAGATAACGGAACGCAGTTCACGTCGTTAGAGTTTACGGAGTTCTGTAAGCAGAATGGAATCGAACATGTTAGAACTCCACCGTATCACCCTAAGTCGAACGGGCAGGCAGAGAAATTTGTTGATATTCTTAAACGAGCTCTCTTAAAGATGGGAGGAGAAGGCAACGTAGAAGAGGCTATGCAACAATTTCTCATTTCTTATATAATTACGCCAAGTCCAAACTGTCAAGATGGAAAATCTCCAGCCGAAATAATGTTTGGCCGACCGATTAGAACATTTTTTGATGTTTTGAACCCGAAAGACAGAATCAGTGGACTACAAAAAAATAAGAAAGGGAATTGCCCGAAAATTCGAGAATTCAAAGTAGGTGACTCAGTCGATGCACGGGATTTCCGGCCTGGCAAGCCAAAATGGATAGTTGGGTTTATAAAAAAACGACGTGGTTCAGTATCATATGAAGTGATGGTCAAAAATACACTAATTATTAGACATGTAAATCAACTGCGAGATAGAAAATGTGTTTATGAGTCATCTAAACTCAAACCATTACCAATCGAAGTATTATGTGATACATTTGATATTCCACCACCACCACAAGTTGAAATGAGAAAAAATGATCTAGAATCAGAAGTTAAACGAAGGTCATCCAGAGGACGGAAACAAACGAAATTTTTTCAAGTAGACTCCAAAGTGAAATCATACGCGAGGGAGGTGATGTGTGGGCGAGAATGACAATGATTGGTTGTCTTGAGAGTCAGACATTAGATGGGATGACAGGTGTTATATGTGTTATATATATTCCCCTATCCTTATTATGTATTGACATTTATTGATGGACTGTTCCCTGTTGATGGACACTTATTGATTGACTGTTCTGTGTGTCGGATTTTGGTGTGGAAATATATTGACGTTGTAGTCAGGCTAATCTCGTGTTCTTGATCTGAGTTGTGTTGAAGTCCTGTAGAATAGACACTGGGTGGGAATCTAGTGTAGATATTCGTCTAAGGTAAATTAGCGTCCCACATACGTGTGAGAAGTAAAAGGACTGTTATAACCAGAAACCCCAGCGTTATAATCAGCATCCTCTCTTTTACGTTTATAACAATTGGCGAAGGCATCCTTACGTTTATAACAAATTGTAACAGTAATACCAATGTGAAGTTCTTTACGATATAATTAGAGAATGTTCATCAGACTTGTAGAGAGATGGTGCGCGTTCGAAAAGCAGAACACGAAGTTTGTGGAAAAATGGTGCGTGTTCAAAATGCGGCTCACCAACTTTGTAGAGGATTAATTCCTCTATATCTGACTCCAATAAATAAATAATATCCCGCTAACTGAATATTTACTGTAGGCTAAATCTCCTAGTAGAATTACGGATTTACTCAAGATTATTCAAAAGCCTGAACACCAGTTATAGAGATAGTTTATTGTTGGAGCTCGGTAAAAATCCACAGGCGTACAGATAGCAAACACACAGGGAAAGCAAGTGAGTGTGTTAGAAATCCATATATATTTATGAGTGTTAATGGTTGTGGATAAATTATTGATTGTCTTCGTTCATAACCAATGAGAGAACAAATTAAAGATTGTTGTGCATACATATGCGCTCAATCATACTCACACATAAATTTACAAAGTGGATTAAATGTTAAGATTACAGAGAGCACACAAATAATACAATAGTTGAATGGGCTTGCTACATTACAAATCAAGTAAACCCTTGAATATTCCTTGTAATAGCCACAATAGTCACTGTTTTAGGTGTTGATGTATTTGAATTAACTTTAGTTTCTTCTCCGTAACGATCATCCAAGAATGATTTAGGCCAGCAGAGTAGAAGGCCGTGGACTCCATATAGTTCATGATATGATATATTGTGGGATACATCATCGAATCACTTGGATATACCAGGCGATTATGTGCGCCTACCCTGTAAGAATCCATGTTGTGATTTAGAAATAAGGTTTTGAATTGACAAACAACCTGAGATACCGTATATTACAACTTCCATGTGTCACGAGTTAACTGGAATGATATTTACTGATCTGTATTTAGTAAGATTCCCTCGATCTTCAGTTTCATATTGTGTGATAATGTAGTTTTTCATCCAGTTATTCCGTTGCACAACTGATATGATGAAATAGCGCATAGACGAAGAGGTATATTTGGTGACTATCGCCACATCATAAACGAATATGAGGGAATACCGTCAGTGCATATACTTCATGTAGGTCTATGACAATTTTTAGCTTCAGATATAATGTTGTCACTGAAGGATACATTTGTGCAGTTACTGGATGTAAGTGTTGTAATTTATATGTCAACAGATTGCTCACAAATAAATGCTGTCAGAGAGATAACTAAGTATTCCACAATATATCTCTTGAGTCGATTTAGATTAAGCTCTCCTGATTGATCTGCGCATGCATTCATTTGGAAGGGATGTTGAACTACCTCTTACAGATCTACTTCTGCGAGCGTGAACATTCTCTCTGCTTTTGTCGAGAACACGTTTAATTATGAATTCCCACTGCATCAACCATATGGTAGTATTAACATTGATTGAAAAGTGGTTGTGATTGCTTACCCCCTGTTGATGAGACATTTTAGGGTGTGAATAAAACAAATTCTGGAATGAAGAGATTAGTGAAGTTGTTTTTGAAAGTGTATGCTCAAGTGATAGTGAACAAACGTCATGTCACCTGTAATGATTTTTTGAATTGACTGAAAACTGTGCATCTTTGCATGCTGATTAGGTCAATTCCAAATGGCATAAAGTGCTTTGATTGAATGTGACAATTTGCATTTTTACATCTGAATTTTATGTTAGTGAGAAATTTCTGTCTGACTGTTCCATGCGGGTTTTGATAAGAAACTTTAACTGAGGGTAAAAGATTGAAGAAATTGTTTGATGTTAGTTCTTAATGAATTAAAACAAGGGAATTTAAATCAAGTTGTGCTTGTCTGTATAAAAGGCGTTTACTGGGTTTCTTAACATTTCAGACTTTCCTGAACAATCACGTGATTATGATAACGTAAGCGCACCACATATGGGACAGTGGAATCCATGGAATAGTGGGAGTGGATCGCAAGCAGAAAACCAATGAAATATTGCATTGCAGCGACAAAAGCATTTCACTTCTTTTGTTACTCCTAAACATCGGTGAAATGTCCCGTCTGATGATTAGATAAACGAAAGGTCACTTTCGAAACTACAAAACACTGTAATGCATAAGGATTTTTATTCACCTTACCACATTTTGAGTGATCATCAAGCTCAAGAAAAGCTGCATAATTTCGGATCGCTACCACCACGATGACAGCTTACAGGTTAATGACAATTAATGAATAACTGACCTTTTTTATCACAGTACGAATGAGGCGTACGCAACACAAAATGTGGTGAGATTTTGAATACACTTGTGTTATAGCAATAGCTATTGCAGATGAGTCTTCGGTAACCATACCGACCAACTGTCGATTGAGAGCTGGTTGAGCTCTGGATGAATGACAGGATTTTCGACAGCGAAGTAGATGTTTCGCGACTTATGAAGGCAATACAAAGAGGCATTGCCATTAACTTCGTATCCAGGGCAACTACTTGGAACAAATATAAATTTTCTTCATTGGATTTGTTGGTCCTGTCAAAACTAACAACATCAAGAAAAGCAGTTGATAAATTCACGCGATCAACAGTTGCGAGGAAGAAATACATAAGACAATTCTCTCCATCTAATTCATAATCACATAGTCCACCACGTGACATGATGTGACCTTCCAGTTTGTTGTTATGATCTAACGCTCACAATCTGAATAAGTACATTGGTAACCAGGATGGTTGGTCTGTAAGAACACTTTGTGGATCATTTTAAACACATGTTGAGCACTCAGGCGCACTCCATAATATTGGCAAACGAAATGCACAATGTTGAATGATTTCTCACTGTTTCAAATTCAGATTCCGTTAACCTGCGCATCCAAGAATTATTGTCGTAACTCAGGTAAATGCACTCAAGTGAGAACTTAACATTGAGTTTTACTCAACTGTTTGGCATATGTGTAATGAGAGATCTTGAGTTGTGTACTGTGAACAGTTTGAACTTTTGTTAGTTCATCTTTCATGTTGTTATAACTAGAGCCTTGATTCTTACTATGCCGCGTACTACTAGACTACTTGAACGACAGAACACGCAACGTCACAAGATAGAAGACAGAAGAACTAGTAAGTAGGAAGTTCAATCCTCAAAACAGTGTCAAAATATAGCACAGAAATCTCATGTATTTTTAGTTATTGGCTGAATGTAAATCATCATTTCGGTCAGCCAATAGGCACATAGGGGTTCATTCTTATCCATCCAATGGGGAAGCTACACGTCGACATTCTAGAATATTCCCCTGGCCGTGGTTGGATGGAATGTCCTCGGTCCTTTCTGGGTATCTTGAAGGCTTCCTAGAGTTTATCAACGAGCCATCCCTACAGATGTCTGAAGAATCTCTGAAGAATCAGTTTACAATAAGTCACAAAACATCAACAATTCCATTTTCTACTCATTGTTGATGTGCGGAGATATTCACCGAGGTGTGATTACGTTTTCTGATGGTAAACCAATAACTTCAAGAAATCATTTAAACCTCAAAACAATCACGATTTACAAAGAAAGAAATCCTCTACGAATAGATGAATAGTGATGCTGTCAGAAACATAAAATAAGTTTAAATTAGTCCACCGGTAGATTTTATGAGTGCTCAATGTGAACGATACAACGTTTTCCTATTCATTTACCTACACTTCTTACTACTCATCGAAAAACACAGCAATAAAGGACTAAGCGTGAGTCAAATCACTGAGTAATATTCAGTAGTGCGGCGTGACGGAAACCACCTCATTCGTCATCTAGCGAAGGTGTCTCATTTTATATACTGAAGGAGTGCGTGTGAAGAAACAAGCGTGATTGGTCTGTGCAATAAAGTGGTGAACGTCTGTTGAAGTAGTCACAAAGATACACTAACATTTAGAAGTGTCTGAAAACTTCTAATCAAATCAGTGTTGGATTAAATCTTGTGTGGAGCCAGCTGAAGATACCGAACCACTTATCATTACAAAGCGACCTATATCCGAACTCACCTTCGTGAGTTTCCATGGATGACCTGAAAGTAAAGAAAGCGCAACATTCAGGAGAAAAGCACCGTGTGATCTCTGGAATTCCAGTCATGAACCTGACACCACAAACGTGCCTCCAAATCGATCATGATGTCAAGTGACTGTTCTCAAAAGGAGCACAAATCAATATCTTGTGGATTAGATAGACAACGTCATGTCACTGTGTTTAAATTGAACTCTGTATACAAAAGCATTATTGGTCGTGTGTCATTCAACCATCAGTCGATCATTTATTCTATCACGCGACCAAATATTTGTCAATACTGTGTTTTAATACTCATGAAATTCCACAACAATTTGCTATGGAATCAACTTTAAATTTATTCCAGCTGGATGAGTAAGAAACTTCGTTATTCCATGTTATTGTCAGCGTTTGTTGGTAAAATTATTATCTAGATGACAAATAGCTGGAGAATCAATCTGTCCATTCAAAGAATTGTTTACTTCACCATGCTTCATTTCAGCACTTTTGCGTTTCAGTTGGACGTCACAAAGCAGGAAATATGAATTCTTATTACAATTTCATTTCAGACTTATACAAGGAACAAAGCTTACAAAATCTAATGATCAGCCAACACAATACAAAACAAATTTTCCCCATTGTATGAGCAGGTGGTAGATTTAATAATGGAGAGCTGCGAAACTGTGAGATTGTCAGTGATCATTCGAGTGAAATCTGTGATATTGCTTGTGCTTATGGGAAAAGTGTTGTAGAAACAGGGAACATGGAAATACGAACGTTCAAAAGATGATGCAGCGGTTGATTATGAAACAGTTGATGATTCCATGAATTGCATCCGACTAAAACTGTCATGAAGTAAAATAAAGTATATCAATGTACATCACGTGCTGTCTTTCATGTAAACGTGTGAGAAAATTGTATTTTCATGCCGCTTAATCTGGTGAGAGAGATTATGAGAGATTATGAAGTCAGCATTGTCAATTGCAGTGATTGTTCTGTGAACGTGCCATCTTCTGCCACTGATTAAACTCACATAAAATACAGTGTATATATAACGGTGTTCGAAAGATCGTGTACTCAGTTATCACAATACATCAACTGATTTGGATTGATGATGAGAGCACAGTGAGTTGACGTCTTGATTTTAATGCCTGTTTGACGAGGACTATTGTCTGAGAATTAGGTGAAAGTGATAAAGCCTTCATTATATCAAGGATGAATAGCCAGCTGTTGCTATCTACAGACAAAATTGTCAAATAATCTCTACCGCATTACTTTTGTTGATTGACTTTGTTTTCCTCTTGATTCAATAATTGACTGAATAAATTTATTTATGGGTTATATGTGACACCGATATTTGTCAGAACAGTGAAGTCTTCGCTAAGTATTCTGTTGATGGACGTAATTATTCTAATTACAATGAGTTTCGGCGTTTAACCAATTGTTTTAGGGAGAAACAGTTGGCCAAATGTTAATCGGTTGTGTAAACTCTCAGGAATATCGTTCATGTTTCTTCGAAGTAGATGAGTGATTTGCAGAACTCACATAGTAAAAATTGTTATTGCATATAACTGCTGAGCTCCCACAATAAACAGATGAGTTGAACATTACTGATAAACATGATAGTAGCTTCACATAAAAGTTGACGAAATGTGTTCCATGTCTGTGGTCATGAGAGCTGAGCTGAAAAATCGGAAATATGAATTCTACCAGTAGTAGTAGTAGTAGTAGTAGTAGTAGTAGTAGTGCAGTAGTAGTGGTTGTTTTTAAATATTCGGAACGCTTATTGAGATAAGAACTAGAAGAATGCTCACGTCAAAGAAATGCTTTACGGATTGTTTGAGATTAAATTGTATGCCGTGGCTCGTAGAAACACTGACATTAGTTACTGCACCACGTTGTTATTGCACTGCATCCTACGGCTAATCATCATCCATCTCTGCATATAAAGCATACTTGTTTTCATTAATATGAAGACGTGATGATTTATTTCCCTTATCCCGGCAATGGTCTTCGTATTTCTTAAGGATGTGTTTTGCTCTTCATCGATCATGTTATTTGTGTATTGTTTACAGGTCACTCTGTTTCCTGGTGTCAATACTTGTAACCATCCTTCATGTAGGATACAGTCAAAACAGGTGGGACTACTACGTATTTTCGGTGACTTGGCCGCCAACGTATTGTGAATCTATTCAAGTAATAAACATTTCGTATACTTAAAATGTTGTCCTTTTACATGATCTTAAACCCATCTATTCACATTTTACAGATGAATTTTATTAAGTAATATATTGTGAAATCAGTGTTTACCATTTTTCCGTTGGTGGATATGGATCAGAGTCATTCGCTGATCGCGTACTCACCATTGTGCTATTCATTGACAGGTTGTACTCAGGGAAGTTGGGGTCAAATTACATCTTGTTAAGACATTACTTTATTTCACCAAACATGGAACTTCCAACTGTATATCATTTGCATTGAACTAGGACAATTCGACAAATCACTCTCACAGATTGCTTGAAATTGTAAACCATTTCAATCAATTTAGTAGATGTGCAATCATATTGTCCGTGTTCAGGTCTATTATGTTGGTAATGTGAAGTAATGTGAAGTTCATATCAAGGGTCAGTTTGTGAAGGTAACTAACTGAAACTACCTATTTCACTTCTAAAATTTATCTAGTCACTGGAATCGCATTTGATAAGCCTCAGCACATATTATGTTCACATACATCTCTGTCCAACTGAGTAACAATTATTTGAAATTCTCTCTTTCAGTGTAGGCTACCGAGAGGATTGAGAGATTTCACCATTCATGGATTGTGGTAAGACTACTTTTGATTTATGAAAAATATACGTGCGTGATTATGATAATTTGAAGTATTTGATTGAAGTATAAACTATCAATACCAGCAATAACGCAATTTCATCAAGAAGTATTAGATGAGCAGGAACGATTGTACTGTATTTTGCATTCGAGTTAAAAACAGCCATCAATACTGAAGAATCATTGGTTCTTATAAACACCACATCCGCCACAGCTTGGATTCGAGTTTAGGTGTCTGTAATCGATTGTTCGTCTACTTAAGATCATCTTCCGTCTGTCCAACAGTGTATTACACATAGACTCTGTATTATCTAGAATGCACTGGTATGTATTAGAACTAACAACCGAAAATGGAACAGAGTCGCCGAATTCCTGGAGCTGCACACAATCATCATGCCGGATGTGAACTGAAACCACTGATATATAGATTTTGGACCACAGATTTTCCAACACTATTACAAACCACGAAATAATGTTGGAATTTCTTGTTGACGAATTCGTGTTGAATTATGAAGTGAATGCTGACCATTAACTATTGATTTTCTGCGCGCCCATACGACTAACGCGATCCAGGTTGTGGAGTCCATTGATTTGCATCACAATACTATATGGTCTGAGTCTCACTGTTCCTAGATTCACAGTAATATATCTGACCACCGCAACAAGAATACTGCATTCCGTGTAACAGTTTGGTGTCGTTGATAAGATTTTAATGAGAACCTTTATGTACGCCTTTCCAATACTATGAGGTAATTAATTACTTCAAATGCTTCACACGTTCAACACAGGCATTATAGCTGTTTAGTGATAAGTTTGGGTGATCACGTTTCCGAAACGTACATGTCAGTGAATGGATGTTATTGTTTGATAAAGTGTAATGCATTATGTATATCATTATTTTCAGGCCTACCATTTTCCCCAATAGACAACCAAATTGTACTGGTTCGTTACGTTTTGATATTCGACGTTTGCAGGTGAGTCAGATTCAAAGTTGAGTCATTTTAATTTTATTCTTACTACCTCCTATCGGTTGTCCGTGTGACTTCGTGTATTGATTGACTGTCTTGTGAAATTATCAAGTGAACTACTGCATCTGAATGAGCCGCTGACTGGTAGTGATTGAGTTGATCGTCATTTGCTCAATGCAGATATTGCTGCAGTTGGATCAATTTTGGATCCACAAACGATCATTTTCACTTAGAAGAAATATTTTCTCAAGCTTACAACAATGCTGTCAACAAAAACTGGTGCCGATAAAAAATTTCAAACTCGCTTGTTTGTAATCACTGTATCGACGCAATCATTCACTGAAACCATTCTTTCAATTCATTCTGTGATTCTATTTCAGGGAATACGAAACGAACTAGATTTAATGTGGCCACATTTGAAAAACTACCGCGAATCACCCTCATTTTGGTAAGAGATCTAATAATATTTCATTCATCGAATATTTTATCCGGCGGCTTCGCAACATCTGATGTCGATTAGACGATATAGATTTCTGACCATATTCTCCAATGTGACCGGTATTCAAAGCACACACCGTAAACGTAAACATTATTGAGAGGATGTTGACGTTTGATAGTTACTATGTTGAGATGTGTTTCCGTGATAAAACTATGCAGTGATAATATTTTGACTCGGAAAATGAACTTCAGATGAAAATGTGTGTTTTTTAAGAAGCAGAATCATCAGTGAGTAGTAATCATTTATCGTCGATATGCTTTGTTGACTGATGAGTGCGACCACAGTGGCAAGTGACTTTCTGTATCATCTCTTTGAACTGACGTTGTTATAAACTATCATATTGTCAACGGCGTACAGGTCCTGTGAATAAAACATCACACAAAAATCAACATACATATGATAAGGCGTTTTGTGCTGAATCCTAAATCTTCAGGTGATTCGAAATAGGGAACTTTCAACAATCAATAAAATCACGATGTTTGTTTTCGAAGACAGTTTTAGGTCGTTATCGTGTATTGTTCAATAACGTATAGTTAGTGTATCAAATGTTTTCAACCTTGTCCACTTTTAGGAAACATGAATTTGAAAAGCATGGTTTGTGTGCAGTTGAGGATCCTCAAGTGTTTAATCAATACGGTTACTTTAAATTTGGTATCCAACTGATGCAGAAGCTCAATCTACTGAAGTATGTGATTCATGTTGTAATAAATTCATGGTTACATTTCTATAAAATATTGTAAAGTTGTGCGTCTCAGTGCCGATTGGAAATGTAGATATCTACACTGATCACACTCACAATCCTGATCAATCCATGAAATAGACTCATCATATTCACTATGAACAGATGTGTTGTACCCTGTCAGTGGGATCCAGAATGCCATTTCCCCACTGAATCGAGGCTTATCAGTTGGTTCCATTTATCAAATTGACAGGCGCATATAATTTGATGTGTATCGGTTGATCAAACGACCATTGTCTGATTGATGTTACTGTGCAAGTGAATATTTGTTAAATTATACAACTTAATCTCGTGTCTTTGTTTCTATTTCTTTTCGATTATTTCAGAACACTAATGAAATATAAGATCTCACCACATGATTCCAGACAATATGATGTAAGTCTATTCTTCAACTGATAAATAGACTGAGAAAATAAATCAAATTTCTCGATCACACTATCATGTAGGCTCCACTATATATTTAGGTTGAGATCTCAGTTAATTCAAACATTGGGCACATCTCTCATTATGCATGAGCAGAAAGAATATGAACATAATTAAAAGGGAATATGTCATTGAATGATCAACCGTGTCAACGTTCATTATTGAATAACGAATTTCCTTTGAACTTAAGGGTGATATTTTAACATGAAAGGCTGACTCGAAGAGATAACTACTAACTGTTTGAGGTGATACAAATGCCGTATGAAATCTGTCATGGTAATCAAACATATTAGACTCATGTGATCACTGAACGAATCGAATGTCCACATCACTTGAACTGAACATAACAAGGATGTAGAACTTCGACGAACAACGGACAGTCACAGTAAATTTGTTGCTACTTTAGGCAAACCACCATTATTTCACGAAACAAAGTACACTTGAATGCTTACACTTGTGCAACAGTGAAAAATATGTTAACTTGTTCATGTCAGGATCGATAGTTTTGAAAGCTGTTGCTTTTTCAGTAAGCTAACTGTGAAACTCTGGTAGAAGTAGTGGTAGTGGTGGTTGCATTGGTAGTAGTAGTAGTAGTAGTTGCAGTATAAATATTATCGCTATTAAATAATACAAGTAGTGTTATTAGTAGGTAGTTTTCTATATATGTAGAGGTTAGTCTCCCCCATGTGGTCGCCTCTTTGTACCTCTACTAATTAACATCTGCTCTTGCGTCTCATATCCCCATGACTTTATTCGCAGATGTTTCTGATATCACCTCATTTTATTCGTCACCTTTATTACTTTTAATTAATAATGTTACGAAAGCATTTTGATCATCATTCTTCATTCACATTATAAATAAACGGTCGAATTAATTTATGCAGACAATCAATTTAATGAATGTATTGGAACGTGAATTCGGTTACAATGGTTCTGCAAACTGCATCCGTAAACCAGGACGGGTAAGTGTATCAGTAATTAGTAATCCATTCCCTTACACACGTATAGAAAACACGTTTACTTTACCATTAGACATTTCAGAATGTTGCATCACTTGCAAATGACACTTGAGTAAATTGTAGACAGGAATATAGTCAGACGATAAGTAGAGTCGATTTAAAATACTGAATTATATGAAGTGTAAAGATGGACTAACAAATCTAAACACATCCACAATACCTAACACAATATTGGGAGACTGTTGACACTAGTCAAACAATCGGTAAACGAGAAACATTGAACGGTGACTCGTGACAGATAGAGTTTTGGCCTCGTAGTGATTATGGAGCAACGTTGCCTGAACAATAATTAGATATTCGTGAAAGCGAATGCGTACATTGTAGTAATCTTACACGTCATGAGTTGGACAACAATCAGTGGACAATCGTCATCTACGAGTCATGCACACCGTTTAGTTCTAATGAAATGTGTAAACAGACAATCGTTCTAGTATATAAAGTTTACTGAATATCTTATGTTGATTGATATATTTAGAGATGAATTTCATTCTGGACATTACCTAAATTCTATCGTTCTTTCATTTTTGTAGAGAGGGATGTATCATCTGGAAGAGGTGCATGTTTGCTTGAATCGCAAACATGAATTCATGAACTGCCCGTTCCTTGGAAACTGTCCGAAGAAGTTCATCTTTCCTCCATTTCAGTAGTTGCATGAAGTTGTTTAATGAACGCACTGATTGACTCTGACAATAACAAAACCGTTCATGATTATTCATGTCACGTCTGCTCCAACAAACAGAAATCCTCGTCATGAAGTTCATTTGTTCTTAACTAATAAATATACATTCGATCAACCAATATTTTTTGTTTCTTCTCAATATCGTTTAAGTAGTTGAGTGAATTAGTAAACGAATTGGTTGTTTTCCACAAACACCTTCACTCACATCGGTGACAATTCATCCTTACTGTTAAGTCTATCGAAGCGTCCAAGTGACCTGATTGAGATACGCGCAAAATCGAAGTTCCAAAATAACGGTTTGTCTACAAAAGCGGTTCTATTATTATCTAAAACACAAAATTTAATCACAAACCTCAACTTGTGGATTGTCTAGGCGTTTGAACGCGTCGTTCGAGAATGAAAATATCAAAGGCTTCGATAGTACAAAGGCAGCCGATAGCTGTGTCGAAATTGGACAACAGTTTATGAGCAATCGAAACTCGAACCAAGAGCAAAACAATATGGAAACCGTTGCGTTTAAACAAGTCCACAACTGTGGATAACCGTTACAGTAATTAAAGCACAGTGATTATAATGAAAAGTACAATGATAAGTACAGTAAACATTATGAATATATGTGAACGTTTCCGAATGTTACAGTACAACTTGCGTTACAATGTAAATGTGAAAATTGTTAAGGATACAACTGCTTACTAAATATAAATAAGTAGTATAAAACAATTAACAGAGAAGTGGAAGGAGAGCGAGTAGGAACAATGTAAGACACACTTAACATTTACTTCAACCACGTGAACATTCTTTTCATCAACACAGTGTACCTGAATGTTGGTCAAGACATTCTGTCTCACTGATTCACTGAACTACTGAGTATTTGAGTAATGAATCCGACGAATGAATAACTAATTTGGTTTTGAACTCAGTTAGAGGAAACATGCCATATTAATCTAGTCTTTTGGATACTGGAACACCTTCCACTTCAAAATAGAATCCCGAGTTGCTCTCAACGATTCAAAACTAGTAGAACTTGTTAATATTCAATTCAATCTGATACTTTCTACACGAAACTGTCATCTCGTTTCATTCCTGTTGCACAATATAGAGTTGAGGCTCGAGTAATTTTCCTTCAGGTCATCAGAATACAGTGAGGTGTCTTCTATGTTACTGAAGATACAAATGCTGTCAACGTATATTACGAATAAAATAAACCTTAGCACATTTTTGAATAACCACACTAGTTACTGTTTTAGGTGTTGATGTATTTGAATTAACTTTAGTTTCTTCTCCGTAACGATCATCCAAGAATGATTTAGGCCAGCAGAGTAGAAGGCCGTGGATTCCATATAGTTAATGATATGATATATTGTGGGATACATCATCGAATCACTTGGATATATCAGACGATTATGCGCGACTACCTTGTAAGAAACCATGTTGTGATTTAGAAATAAGGTTTTGAATTGACAAACAACCTGAGATACCGTATATTACAACTTCCATGTGTCACGAGTTAACTGGAATGATATTTACTGATCTGTATTTAGTAAGATTCCCTCGATCTTCAGTTTCATATTGTGTGATAATGTAGTTTTTCATCCAGTTATTCCGTTGCACGGCTGATATGATGAAATAGCGCATAGACGAAGAGGTATATTTGGTGACTATCGCCACATCATAAACGAATATGAGGGAATACCGTCAGTGCATATACTTCATGTAGGTCTATGACAATTTTTGGCTTCAGATATAATGTTGTCACTGAAGGATACATTTGTGCAGTTACTGGATGTAAGTGTTGTAATTTATATGTCAACAGATTGCTCACAAATAAATGCTGTCAGAGAGATAACTAAGTATTCCACAATATATCTCTTGAGTCGATTTAGATTAAGCTCTCCTGATTGATCTGCGCATGCATTCATTTGGAAGGGATGTTGAACTACCTCTTACAGATCTACTTCTGCGAGCGTGAACATTCTCTCTGCTTTTGTCGAGAACACGTTTAATTATGAATTCCCACTGCATCAACCATATGGTAGTATTAACATTGATTGAAAAGTGGTTGTGATTGCTTACCCCCTGTTGATGAGACATTTTAGGGTGTGAATAAAACAAATTCTGGAATGGAGAGATTAGTGAAGTTGTTTTTGAAAGTGTATGCTCAAGTGATAGTGAACAAACGTCATGTCACCTGTAATGATTTTTTGAATTGACTGAAAACTGTGCATCTTTGCATGCTGATTAGGTCAATTCCAAATGGCATAAAGTGCTTTGATTGAATGTGACAATTTGCATTTTTACATCTGAATTTTATGTTAGTGAGAAATTTCTGTCTGACTGTTCCATGCGGGTTTTGATAAGAAACTTTAACTGAGGGTAAAAGATTGAAGAAATTGTTTGATGTTAGTTCTTAATGAATTAAAACAAGGGAATTTAAATCAAGTTGTGCTTGTCTGTATAAAAGGCGTTTACTGGGTTTCTTAACATTTCAGACTTTCCTGAACAATCACGTGATTATGATAACGTAAGCGCACCCCATATGGGACAGTGGAATCCATGGAATAGTGGGAGTGGATCGCAAGCAGAAAACCAATGAAATATTGCATTGCAGCGACAAAAGCATTTCACTTCTTTTGTTACTCCTAAACATCGGTGAAATGTCCCGTCTGATGATTAGATAAACGAAAGGTCACTTTCGAAACTACAAAACACTGTAATGCATAAGGATTTTTATTCACCTTACCACATTTTGAGTGATCATCAAGCTCAAGAAAAGCTGCATAATTTCGGATCGCTACCACCACGATGACAGCTTACAGGTTAATGACAATTAATGAATAACTGACCTTTTTTATCACAGTACGAATGAGGCGTACGCAACACAAAATGTGGTGAGATTTTGAATACACTTGTGTTATAGCAATAGCTATTGCAGATGAGTCTTCGGTAACCATACCGACCAACTCTCGATTGAGAGCTGGTTGAGCTCTGGATGAATGACAGGATTTTCGACAGCGGAGTAGATGTTTCGCGACTTATGAAGGCAATACAAAGAGGCATTGCCATTAACTTCGTATCCAGGGCAACTACTTGGAACAAATATAAATTTTCTTCATTGGATTTGTTGGTCCTGTCAAAACTAACAACATCAAGAAAAGCAGTTGATAAATTCACGCGATCAACAGTTGCGAGGAAGAAATACATAAGACAATTCTCTCCATCTAATTCGTAGTCACATAGTCCACCACGTGACATGATGTGACCTTCCAGTTTGTTGTAGTGATCTAACGTTCACAATCTGAATAAGTACATTGGTAACCAGGATGGTTGGTCTGTAAGAACACTTTGTGGATCATTTTAAACACATGTTGAGCACTCAGGAGCACTCCATAATATTGGCAAACGAAATGCACAATGTTGAATGATTTCTCACTGTTTCAAATTCAGATTCCGTTAACCTGCGCATCCAAGAATTATTGTCGTAACTCAGGTAAATGCACTCATGATTGTGATGAGCATTCGCACAAACAACAATCCAGTTACATTCAATAGACCTACAGAAAATGAAGAACGATCATCGAGTGTTCATTGGAGATCTTCATGAACAATAAAATGACACAAATGAAATAGTTTCCTCCATCTAATCAGCTGTGATGATGTCATTCAGAATAACGGTGTAACTTCGATAATCAAATCATCGAGCTCTGAGCAATAAACTCCATCAAAATAATCCACCTGAGCTACAAATCCTATCCACAATCTTGAACTATCGTGACCGTCCTTTCGAGCACAAGGGCGAACTGAAATAATCAAGTGAGAACTTAACATTGAGTTTTACTCAACTGTTTGGCATATGTGTATACCGTGCGTATTGCACAAGCAAGTGGCTATAAGAACTCAGTAGCTTAGTGGATAACGTGGTGACGTTTGAAGCGAAAGGTCCAGGTTTCAAATGCCAGAGTGAACATCAACTTTGAGACGCACGCACATCCAGCTGACAAATCCCGAGTGATAAGAATCGCGCGTCCTTAATACCAATATCCATCTTTGCTTATGAAATTTAAGATGTTGATGCGACAACAAATGTAAATACTCTCTCTTTAATCCATAATACCTTATTTCAATAAAATGCCTGTTCCAGATGACAACTAGTGTTTGTATAGTGTATCTACTGTTCACTCCATTTTATCAAACACTACTTGTGATTACTTCTATCTATAAGTAAAAATTGGATGTTGTGAGGAAACTCACACTCGAACATACCCGAAAACCGAGATAATCCATACATAGACTAATCGTAATGAACCTGTCATTTTCATTATTCACTAGGATTAAATTATAGTAAACTGACTGCGTTCATTCAACTAATCAGATTAAGTATGATCAGTGATGTATTTCGTGTCACATTTAATCAGTAATGAGAGATCTTGAGTTGTGTACTGTGAACAGTTTGAACTTGTGTTAGTTCATCTTTCATGTTGTTATAACTAGAGCCTTGATTCTTACTATGCCGCGTACTACTAGACTACTTGAACGACAGAACACGCAACGTCACAAGATAGAAGACAGAAGAACTAGTAAGTAGGAAGTTCAATCCTCAAAACAGCGTCAAAATATAGCACAGAAATCTCATGTATTTTTAGTTATTGGCTGAATGTAAATCATCATTTCGGTCAGCCAATAGGCACATAGGGGTTCATTCTTATCCATCCAATGGGGAAGCCACACGTCGACATCCTAGAATATTCCCCTGGCCGTGGTTGGATGGAATGTCCTCGGTATTTTCTGGGCATCTTGAAGGCTTCCTAGAGTTTATTAACGAACCATCCCTACAGATGTCTGAATAATCTCTGAAGAATCAGTTTACAATAAGTCACAAAACATCAACAATTCCATTTTCTACTCATTGTTGATGTGCGGAGATATTCACCGAGGTGTGATTACGTTTTCTGATGGTAAACCAATAACTTCAAAAAATCATTTAAACCTCAAAACAATCACGATTTACAAAGAAAGAAATCCTCTACGAATAGATGAATAGTGATGCTGTCAGAAACATAAAATAAGTTTAAATTAGTCCACCGGTAGATTTTATGAGTGCTCAATGTGAACGATACAACGTTTTCCTATTCATTTACCTACACTTCTTACTACTCATCGAAAAACACAGCAATAAAGGACTAAGCGTGAGTCAAATCACTGAGTAATATTCAGTAGTGCGGCGTGACGGAAACCACCTCATTCGTCATCTAGCGAAGGTGTCTCATTTTATATACTGAAGGAGTGCGTGTGAAGAAACAAGCGTGATTGGTCTGTGCAATAAAGTGGTGAACGTCTGTTGAAGTAGTCACAAAGATACACTAACATTTAGAAGTGTCTGAAAACTTCTAATCAAATCAGTGTTGGATTAAATCTTGTGTGGAGCCAGCTGAAGATACCGAACCACTTATCATTACAAAGCGACCTATATCCGAACTCACCTTCGTGAGTTTCCATGGATGACCTGAAAGTAAAGAAAGCGCAACATTCAGGAGAAAAGCACCGTGTGATCTCTGGAATTCCAGTCATGAACCTGACACCACAAACGTGCCTCCAAATCGATCATGATGTCAAGTGACTGTTCTCAAAAGGAGCACAAATCAATATCTTGTGGATTAGATAGACAACGTCATGTCACTGTGTTTAAATTGAACTCTGTATACAAAAGCATTATTGGTCGTGTGTCATTCAACCATCAGTCGATCATTTATTCTATCACGCGACCAAATATTTGTCAAAACTGTGTTTTAATACTCATGAAATTCCACAACAATTTGCTATGGAATCAACTTTAAATTTATTCCAGCTGGATGAGTAAGAAACTTCGTTATTCCATGTTATTGTCAGCGTTTGTTGGTAAAATTATTATCTAGATGACAAATAGCTGGAGAATCAATCTGTCCATTCAAAGAATTGTTTACTTCACCATGCTTCATTTCAGCACTTTTGCGTTTCAGTTGGACGTCACAAAGCAGGAAATATGAATTCTTATTACAATTTCATTTCAGACTTATACAAGGAACAAAGCTTACAAAATCTAATGATCAGCCAACACAATACAAAACAAATTTTCCCCATTGTATGAGCAGGTGGTAGATTTAATAATGAAGAGCTGCGAAACTGTGAGATTGTCAGTGATCATTCGAGTGAAATCTGTGATATTGCTTGTGCTTATGGGAAAAGTGTTGTAGAAACAGGGAACATGGAAATACGAACGTTCAAAAGATGATGCAGCGGTTGATTATGAAACAGTTGATGATTCCATGAATTGCATCCGACTAAAACTGTCATGAAGTAAAATAAAGTATATCAATGTACATCACGTGCTGTCTTTCATGTAAACGTGTGAGAAAATTGTATTTTCATGCCGCTTAATCTGGTGAGAGAGATTATGAGAGATTATGAAGTCAGCATTGTCAATTGCAGTGATTGTTCTGTGAACGTGCCATCTTCTGCCACTGATTAAACTCACATAAAATACAGTGTATATATAACGGTGTTCGAAAGATCGTTTGTTCAGTTATCACAATACATCAACTGATTTGGATTGATGATGAGAGCACAGTGAGTTGACGTCTTGATTTTAATGCCTGTTTGACGAGGACTATTGTCTGAGAATTAGGTGAAAGTGATAAAGCCTTCATTATATCAAGGATGAATAGCCAGCTGTTGCTATCTACAGACAAAATTGTCAAATAATCTCTACCGCATTACTTTTGTTGATTGACTTTGTTTTCCACTTGATTCAATACTTGACTGAATAAATTTATTTATGGGTTAAATGAGACACCGATATTTGTCAGAACAGTGAAGTCTTCGCTAAGTATTCTGTTGATGGACGTAATTATTCTAATTACAATGAGTTTCGGCGTTTAACCAATTGTTTTAGGGAGAAACAGTTGGCCAAATGTTAATCGGTTGTGTAAACTCTCAGGAATATCGTTCATGTTTCTTCGAAGTAGATGAGTGATTTGCAGAACTCACATAGTAAAAATTGTTATTGCATATAACTGCTGAGCTCCCACAATAAACAGATGAGTTGAACATTACTGATAAACATGATAGTAGCTTCACATAAAAGTTGACGAAATGTGTTCCATGTCTGTGGTCATGAGAGCTGAGCTGAAAAATCGGAAATATGAATTCTACCAGTAGTAGTAGTAGTAGTAGTAGTAGTGCAGTAGTAGTGGTAGTAGTAGTAATTGTTTTTAAATATTCGGAACGCTTATTGAGATAAGAACTAGAAGAATGCTCACGTCAGAGAAATGCTTTACGGATTGTTTGAGATTAAATTGTATGCCGTGGCTCGTAGAAACACTGACATTAGTTACTGCACCACGTTGTTATTGCACTGCATCCTACGGCTAATCATCATCCATCTCTGCATATAAAGCATACTTGTTTTCATTAATATGAAGACGTGATGATTTATTTCCCTTATCCCGGCAATGGTCTTCGTATTTCTTAAGGATGTGTTTTGCTCTTCATCGATCATGTTATTTGTGTATTGTTTACAGGTCACTCTGTTTCCTGGTGTCAATACTTGTAACCATCCTTCATGTAGGATACAGTCAAAACAGGTGGGACTACTACGCATTTTCGGTGACTTGGCCGCCAACGTATTGTGAATCTATTCAAGTAATAAACATTTCGTATACTTAAAATGTTGTCCTTTTACATGATCTTAAACCCATCTATTCACATTTTACAGATGAATTTTATTAAGTAATATATTGTGAAATCAATGTTTACCATTTTTCCGTTGGTGGATATGGATCAGAGTCATTCGCTGATCGCGTACTCACCATTGTGCTATTCATTGACAGGTTGTACTCAGGGAAGTTGGGGTCAAATTACATCTTGTTAAGACATTACTTTATTTCACCAAACATGGAACTTCCAACTGTATATCATTTGCATTGAACTAGGACAATTCGACAAATCACTTTCACAGATTGCTTGAAATTGTAAACCATTTCAATCAATTTAGTAGATGTGCAATCATATTGTCCGTGTTCAGGTCTATTATGTTGGTAATGTGAAGCAATGTGAAGTTCATATCAAGGGTCAGTTTGTGAAGGCAACTAACTGAAACTACCTATTTCACTTCTAAAATTTATCTAGTCACTGGAATCGCATTTGATAAGTCTCAGCACATATTATGTTCATATACATCTCTGTTCAACTGAGTAACAATTATTTGAAATTCTCTCTTTCAGTGTAGGCTACCGAGAGGATTGAGAGATTTCACCATTCATGGATTGTGGTAAGATTACTTTTGATTTATGAAAAATATACGTGCGTGATTATGATAATTTGAAGTATTTGATTGAAGTATAAACTATCAATCCCAGCAATAACGCAATTTCATCAAGAAGTATTAGATGAGCAGGAACGATTGTACTGAATTTTGAATTCGAGATGAAAAAATTATCAATGCAAAGGAATCATTGGTTCATATAAACACCACATCCACCATAGCTTGGATTCGAGTTTAGGTGTCTGTAATCGATTGTTCGTCTACTTAAGATCATCTTCCGTCTGTCCAACAGTGTATTACACATAGACTCTGTATTATCTAGAATGCACTGGTATGTATTAGAACTAACAACCGAAAATGGAACAGAGTCGCCGAATTCCTGGAGCTGCACACAATCATCATGCCGGATGTGAACTGAAACCACTGATATATAGATTTTGGACCACAGATTTTCCAACACTATTACAAACCACGAAATAATGTTGGAATTTCTTGTTGACGAATTCGTGTTGAATTATGAAGTGAATGCTGACCATTAACTATTGATTTTCTGCGCGCCCATACGACTAACGCGATCCAGGTTGTGGAGTCCATTGATTTGCATCACAATACTATATGGTCTGAGTCTCACTGTTCCTAGATTCACAGTAATATATCTGACCACCGCAACAAGAATACTGCATTCCGTGTAACAGTTTGGTGTCGTTGATAAGATTTTAATGAGAACCTTTATGTACGCCTTTCCAATACTATGAGGTAATTAATTACTTCAAATGCTTCACACGTTCAACACAGGCATTATAGCTGTTTAGTGATAAGTTTGGGTGATCACGTTTCCGAAACGTACATGTCAGTGAATGGATGTTATTGTTTGATAAAGTGTAATGCATTATGTATATCATTATTTTCAGGCCTACCATTTTCCCCAATAGACAACCAAATTGTACTGGTTCGTTACGTTTTGATATTCGACGTTTGCAGGTGAGTCAGATTCAAAGTTGAGTTATTTTAATTTTATTCCTACTACCTCCTAGCGGTTGTCCGTGTGACTTCGTGTATTGATTGACTGTCTTGTGAAATTATCAAGTGAACTACTGCATCTGAATGAGCCGCTGACTGTTAGTGATTGAATCGATAGTCATTTGCTCTATGCAGTGCAGCCAACAAAAACTGGTGCCGATAAAAAATTTCAAACTCGCTTCTTTGTAATCACTGTATCGACGCAATCATTCACTGAAACCATTCTTTCAATTCATTCTGTGATTCTATTTCAGGGAATACGAAACGAACTAGATTTAATGTGGCCACATTTGAAAAACTACCGCGAATCACCCTCATTTTGGTAAGAGATCTAATAATATTTCATTCATCGAATATTTTATCCGGCGGCTTCGCAACATCTGATGTCGATTAGACGATATAGATTTCTGACCATATTCTCCAATGTGACCGGTATTCAAAGCACACACCGTAAACGTAAACATTATTGAGAGGATGTTGACGTTTGATAGTTACAATGTTGAGATGTGTTTCCGTGATAAAACTATGCAGTGATAATATTTTGACTCGGAAAATGAACTTCAGATGAAAATGTGTGTTTTTTAAGAAGCAGAATCATCAGTGAGTAGTAATCATTTATCGTCGATATGCTTTGTTGACTGATGAGTGTGACCACAGTGGCAAGCGACTTTCTGTATCATCTCTTTGAACTGACGTTGTTATAAACTATCATATTGTCAACGGCGTACAGGTCCTGTGAATAAAACATCACACAAAAATCAACATACATATGATAAGGCGTTTTGTGCTGAATCCTAAATCTTCAGGTGATTCGAAATAGGGAACTTTCAACAATCAATAAAATCACGATGTTTGTTTTCGAAGACAGTTTTAGGTCGTTATCGTGTATTGTTCAATAACGTATAGTTAGTGTATCAAATGTTTTCAACCTTGTCCACTTTTAGGAAACATGAATTTGAAAAGCATGGTTTGTGTGCAGTTGAGGATCCTCAAGTGTTTAATCAATACGGTTACTTTAAATTTGGTATCCAACTGATGCAGAAGCTCAATCTACTGAAGTATGTGATTCATGTTGTAATAAATTCATGGTTACATTTCTATAAAATATTGTAAAGTTGTGCGTCTCAGTGCCGATTGGAAATGTAGATATCTACACTGATCACACTCACAATCCTGATCAATCCATGAAATAGACTCATCATATTCACTATGAACAGATGTGTTGTACCCTGTCAGTGGGATCCAGAATGCCATTTCCCCACTGAATCGAGGCTTATCAGTTGGTTCCATTTATCAAATTGACAGGCGCATATAATTTGATGTGTATCGGTTGATCAAACGACCATTGTCTGATTGATGTTACTGTGCAAGTGAATATTTGTTAAATTATACAACTTAATCTCGTGTCCTTGTTTCCATTTCTTTTCGATTATTTCAGAACACTAATGAAATATAAGATCTCACCACATGATTCCAGACAATATGATGTAAGTCTATTCTTCAACTGATAAATAGACTGAGAAAATAAATCAAATTTCTCGATCACACTATCATGTAGGCTCCACTATATATTTAGGTTGAGATCTCAGTTAATTCAAACATTGGGCACATCTCTCATTATGCATGAGCAGAAAGAATATGAACATAATTAAAAGGGAATATGTCATTGAATGATCAACCATGTCAACGTTCATTATTGAATAACGAATTTCCTTTGAACTTAAGGGTGATATTTTAACATGAAAGGCTGACTCGAAGAGATAACTACTAACTGTTTGAGGTGATACAAATGCCGTATGAAATCTGTCATGGTAATCAAACATATTAGACTCATGTGATCACTGAACGAATCGAATGTCCACATCACTTGAACTGAACATAACAAGGATGTAGAACTTCGACGAACAACGGACAGTCACAGTAAATTTGTTGCTACTTTAGGCAAACCACTATTATTTCACGAAACAAAGTACACTTGAATGCTTACACTTGTGCAACAGTGAAAAATATGTTAACTTGTTCATGTCAGGATCGATAGTTTTGAAAGCTGTTGCTTTTTCAGTAAGCTAACTGTGAAACTCTGGTAGAAGTAGTGGTAGTGGTGGCTGCATTGGTAGTAGTAATAGTGGTAGTAGTAGTAGTAGTAGTTGCAGTATAAACATTATCGCTATTAAATAATACAAGTAGTGTTATTAGTAGGTAGTTTTCTATATATGTAGAGGTTAGTCTCCCCCATGTGGTCGCCTCTTTGTACCTCTACTAATTAACATCTGCTCTTGCGTCTCATATCCCCATGACTTTATTCGCAAATGTTTCTGATATCACCTCATTTTATTCGTCACCTTTATTACTTTTAATTAATAATGTTACGAAAGCATTTTGATCATCATTCTTCATTCACATTATAAATAAACGGTCGAATTAATTTATGCAGACAATCAATTTAATGAATGTATTGGAACGTGAATTCGGTTACAATGGTTCTGCAAACTGCATCCGTAAACCAGGACGGGTAAGTGTATCAGTAATTAGTAATCCATTCCCTTACACACGTATAGAAAACACGTTTACTTTACCATTAGACATTTCAGAATGTTGCATCACTTGCAAATGACACTTGAGTAAATTGTAGACAGGAATATAGTCAGACGATAAGTAGAGTCGATTTAAAATACTGAATTATATGAAGTGTAAAGATGGACTAACAAATCTAAACACATCCACAATACCTAACACAATATTGGGAGACTGTTGACACTAGTCAAACAATCGGTAAACGAGAAACATTGAACGGTGACTCGTGACAGATAGAGTTTTGGCCTCGTAGTGATTATGGAGCAACGTTGCCTGAACAATAATTAGATATTCGTGAAAGCGAATGCGTACATTGTAGTAATCTTACACGTCATGAGTTGGACAACAATCAGTGGACAATCGTCATCTACGAGTCATGCACACCGTTTAGTTCTAATGAAATGTGTAAACAGACAATCGTTCTAGTATATAAAGTTTACTGAATATCTTATGTTGATTGATATATTTAGAGATGGATTTCATTCTGGACATTACCTAAATTCTATCGTTCTTTCATTTTTGTAGAGAGGGATGTATCATCTGGAAGAGGTGCATGTTTGCTTGAATCGCAAACATGAATTCATGAACTGCCCGTTCCTTGGAAACTGTCCGAAGAAGTTCATCTTTCCTCCATTTCAGTAGTTGCATGAAGTTGTTTAATGAACGCACTGATTGACTCTGACAATAACAAAACCGTTCATGATTATTCATGTCACGTCTGCTCTAACAAACAGAAATCCTCGTCATGAAGTTCATTTGTTCTTAACTAATAAATATACATTCGATCAACCAATATTTTTTGTTTCTTCTCAATATCGTTTAAGTAGTTGAGTGAATTAGTAAACGAATTGGTTGTTTTCCACAAACACCTTCACTCACATCGGTGACAATTCATCCTTACTGTTAAGTCTATCGAAGCGTCCAAGTGACCTGATTGAGATACGCGCAAAATCGAAGTTCCAAAATAACGGTTTGTCTACAAAAGCGGTTCTATTATTATCTAAAACACAAAATTTAATCACAAACCTCAACTTGTGGATTGTCTAGGCGTTTGAACGCGTCGTTCGAGAATGAAAATATCAAAGGCTTCGATAGTACAAAGGCAGCCGATAGCTGTGTCGAAATTGGACAACAGTTTATGAGCAATCGAAACTCGAACCAAGAGCAAAACAATATGGAAACTGTTGCGTTTAAACAAGTCCACAACTGTGGATAACCGTTACAGTAATTAAAGCACAGTGATTATAATGAAAAGTACAATGATAAGTACAGTAAACATTATGAATATATGTGAACGTTTCCGAATGTTACAGTACAACTTGCGTTACAATGTAAATGTGAAAATTGTTAAGGATACAACTGCTTACTAAATATAAATAAGTAGTATAAAACAATTAACAGAGAAGTGGAAGGAGAGCGAGTAGGAACAATGTAAGACACACTTAACATTTACTTCAACCACGTGAACATTCTTTTCATCAACACAGTGTACCTGAATGTTGGTCAAGACATTCTGTCTCACTGATTCACTGAACTACTGAGTATTTGAGTAATGAATCCGACGAATGAATAACTAATTTGGTTTTGAACTCAGTTAGAGGAAACATGCCATATTAATCTAGTCTTTTGGATACTGGAACACCTTCCACTTCAAAATAGAATCCCGAGTTGCTCTCAACGATTCAAAACTAGTAGAACTTGTTAATATTCAATTCAATCTGATACTTTCTACACGAAACTGTCATCTCGTTTCATTCCTGTTGCACAATATAGAGTTGAGGCTCGAGTAATTTTCCTTCAGGTCATCAGAATACAGTGAGGTGTCTTCTATGTTACTGAAGATACAAATGCTGTCAACGTATATTACGAATAAAATAAACCTTAGCACATTTTTGAATAACCACACTAGTTACTGTTTTAGGTGTTGATGTATTTGAATTAACTTTAGTTTCTTCTCCGTAACGATCATCCAAGAATGATTTAGGCCAGCAGAGTAGAAGGCCGTGGGTTCCATATAGTTAATGATATGATATATTGTGGGATACATCATCGAATCACTTGGATATATCAGACGATTATGCGCGACTACCTTGTAAGAAACCATGTTGTGATTTAGAAATAAGGTTTTGAATTGACAAACAACCTGAGATACCGTATATTACAACTTCCATGTGTCACGAGTTAACTGGAATGATATTTACTGATCTGTATTTAGTAAGATTCCCTCGATCTTCAGTTTCATATTGTGTGATAATGTAGTTTTTCATCCAGTTATTCCGTTGCACAACTGATATGATGAAATAGCGCATAGACGAAGAGGTATATTTGGTGACTATCGCCACATCATAAACGAATATGAGGGAATACCGTCAGTGCATATACTTCATGTAGGTCTATGACAATTTTTGGCTTCAGATATAATGTTGTCACTGAAGGATACATTTGTGCAGTTACTGGATGTAAGTGTTGTAATTTATATGTCAACAGATTGCTCACAAATAAATGCTGTCAGAGAGATAACTAAGTATTCCACAATATATCTCTTGAGTCGATTTAGATTAAGCTCTCCTGATTGATCTGCGCATGCATTCATTTGGAAGGGATGTTGAACTACCTCTTACAGATCTACTTCTGCGAGCGTGAACATTCTCTCTGCTTTTGTCGAGAACACGTCTAATTATGAATTCCCACTGCATCAACCATATGGTAGTATTAACATTGATTGAAAAGTGGTTGTGATTGCTTACCCCCTGTTGATGAGACATTTTAGGGTGTGAATAAAACAAATTCTGGAATGGAGAGATTAGTGAAGTTGTTTTTGAAAGTGTATGCTCAAGTGATAGTGAACAAACGTCATGTCACCTGTAATGATTTTTTGAATTGACTGAAAACTGTGCATCTTTGCATGCTGATTAGGTCAGTTCCAAATGGCATAAAGTGCTTTGATTGAATGTGACAATTTGCATTTTTACATCTGAATTTTATGTTAGTGAGAAATTTCCGTCTGACTGTTCCATGCGGGTTTTGATAAGAAACTTTAACTGAGGGTAAAAGATTGAAGAAATTGTTTGATGTTAGTTCTTAATGAATTAAAACAAGGGAATTTAAATCAAGTTGTGCTTGTCTGTATAAAAGGCGTTTACTGGGTTTCTTAACATTTCAGACTTTCCTGAACAATCACGTGATTATGATAACGTAAGCGCACCACATATGGGACAGTGGAATCCATGGAATAGTGGGAGTGGATCGCAAGCAGAAAACCAATGAAATATTGCATTGCAGCGACAAAAGCATTTCACTTCTTTTGTTACTCCTAAACATCGGTGAAATGTCCCGTCTGATGATTAGATAAACGAAAGGTCACTTTCGAAACTACAAAACACTGTAATGCATAAGGATTTTTATTCACCTTACCACATTTTGAGTGATCATCAAGCTCAAGAAAAGTTGCATAATTTCGGATCGCTACCACCACGATGACAGCTTACAGGTTAATGACAATTAATGAATAACTGACCTTTTTTATCACAGTACGAATGAGGCGTACGCAACACAAAATGTGGTGAGATTTTGAATACACTTGTGTTATAGCAATAGCTATTGCAGATGAGTCTTCGGTAACCATACCGACCAACTCTCGATTGAGAGCTGGTTGAGCTCTGGATGAATGACAGGATTTTCGACAGCGGAGTAGATGTTTCGCGACTTATGAAGGCAATACAAAGAGGCATTGCCATTAACTTCGTATCCAGGGCAACTACTTGGAACAAATATAAATTTTCTTCATTGGATTTGTTGGTCCTGTCAAAACTAACAACATCAAGAAAAGCAGTTGATAAATTCACGCGATCAACAGTTGCGAGGAAGAAATACATAAGACAATTCTGTCCATCTAATTCGTAATCACATAGTCCACCACGTGACATGATGTGACCTTCCAGTTTGTTGTTATGATCTAACGCTCACAATCTGAATAAGTACATTGGTAACCAGGATGGTTGGTCTGTAAGAACACTTTGTGGATCATTTTAAACACATGTTGAGCACTCAGGCGCACTCCATAATATTGGCAAACGAAATGCACAATGTTGAATGATTTCTCACTGTTTCAAATTCAGATTCCGTTAACCTGCGCATCCAAGAATTATTGTCGTAACTCAGGTAAATGCACTCATGATTGTGATGAGCATTCGCACAAACAACAATCCAGTTACATTCAATAGACCTACAGAAAATGAAGAACGATCATCGAGTGTTCATTGGAGATCTTCATGAACAATAAAATGACACAAATGAAATAATTTCCTCCATCTAATCAGCTGTGATGATGTCATTCAGAATAACGGTGTAACTTCGATGATCAAATCATCGAGCTCCGAGCAATAAACTCCATCAAAATAATCCACCTGAGCTACAAATCCTATCCACAATCTTGAACTATCGTGACCGTCCTTTCGAGCACAAGGGCGAACTGAAATAATCAAGTGAGAACTTAACATTGAGTTTTACTCAACTGTTTGGCATATGTGTATACCGTGCGTATTGCACAAGCAAGTGGCTATAAGAACTCAGTAGCTTAGTGGATAACGTGGTGACGTTTGAAGCGAAAGGTTCAGGTTTCAAATGCCAGAGTGAACATCAACTTTGAGACGCACGCACATCCAGCTGACAAATCCCGAGTGATAAGAATCGCGCGTCCTTAATACCAATATCCATCTTTGCTTATGAAATTTAAGATGTTGATGCGACAACAAATGTAAATACTCTCTCTTTAATCCATAATACCTTATTTCAATAAAATGCCTGTTCCAGATGACAACTAGTGTTTGTATAGTGTATCTACTGTTCACTCCATTTTATCAAACACTACTTGTGATTACTTCTATCTATAAGTAAAAATTGGATGTTGTGAGGAAACTCACACTCGAACATACCCGAAAACCGAGATAATCCATACATAGACTAATCGTAATGAACCTGTCATTTTCATTATTCACTAGGATTAAATTATAGTAAACTGACTGCGTTCATTCAACTAATCAGATTAAGTATGATCAGTGATGTATTTCGTGTCACATTTAATCAGTAATGAGAGATCTTGAGTTGTGTACTGTGAACAGTTTGAACTTGTGTTAGTTCATCTTTCATGTTGTTATAACTAGAGCCTTGATTCTTACTATGCCGCGTACTACTAGACTACTTGAACGACGGAACACGCAACGTCACAAGATAGAAGACAGAAGAACTAGTAAGTAGGAAGTTCATTCCTCAAAACAGCGTCAAAATATAGCACAGAAATCTCATGTATTTTTAGTTATTGGCTGAATGTAAATCATCATTTCGGTCAGCCAATAGGCACATAGGGGTTCATTCTTATCCATCCAATGGGGAAGCCACACGTCGACATTCTAGAATATTCCCCTGGCCGTGGTTAGATGGAATGTCCTCGGTCCTTTCTGGGCATCTTGAAGGCTTCCTAGAGTTTATCAACGAACCATCCCTACAGATGTCTGAATAATCTCTGAAGAATCAGTTTACAATAAGTCACAAAACATCAACAATTCCATTTTCTACTCATTGTTGATGTGCGGAGATATTCACCGAGGTGTGATTACGTTTTCTGATGGTAAACCAATAACTTCAAAAAATCATTTAAACCTCAAAACAATCACGATTTACAAAGAAAGAAATCCTCTACGAATAGATGAATAGTGATGCTGTCAGAAACATAAAATAAGTTTAAATTAGTCCACCGGTAGATTTTATGAGTGCTCAATGTGAACGATACAACGTTTTCCTATTCATTTACCTACACTTCTTACTACTCATCGAAAAACACAGCAATAAAGGACTAAGCGTGAGTCAAATCACTGAATAATATTCAGTAGTGCGGCGTGACGGAAACCACCTCATTCGTCATCTAGCGAAGGTGTCTCATTTTATATACTGAAGGAGTGCGTGTGAAGAAACAAGCGTGATTGGTCTGTGCAATAAAGTGGTGAACGTCTGTTGAAGTAGTCACAAAGATACACTAACATTTAGAAGTGTCTGAAAACTTCTAATCAAATCAGTGTTGGATTAAATCTTGTGTGGAGCCAGCTGAAGATACCGAACCACTTATCATTACAAAGCGACCTATATCCGAACTCACCTTCGTGAGTTTCCATGGATGACCTGAAAGTAAAGAAAGCGCAACATTCAGGAGAAAAGCACCGTGTGATCTCTGGAATTCCAGTCATGAACCTGACACCACAAACGTGCCTCCAAATCGATCATGATGTCAAGTGACTGTTCTCAAAAGGAGCACAAATCAATATGTTGTGGATTAGATAGACAACGTCATGTCACTGTGTTTAAATTGAACTCTGTATACAAAAGCATTATTGGTCGTGTGTCATTCAACCATCAGTCGATCATTTATTCTATCACGCGACCAAATATTTGTCAAAACTGTGTTTTAATACTCATGAAATTCCACAACAATTTGCTATGGAATCAACTTTAAATTTATTCCAGCTGGATGAGTAAGAAACTTCGTTATTCCATGTTATTGTCAGCGTTTGTTGGTAAAATTATTATCTAGATGACAAATAGCTGGAGAATCAATCTGTCCATTCAAAGAATTGTTTACTTCACCATGCTTCATTTCAGCACTTTTGCGTTTCAGTTGGACGTCACAAAGCAGGAAATATGAATTCTTATTACAATTTCATTTCAGACTTATACAAGGAACAAAGCTTACAAAATCTAATGATCAGCCAACACAATACAATACAAATTTTCCCCATTGTATGAGCAGGTGGTAGATTTAATAATGGAGAGCTGCGAAACTGTGAGATTGTCAGTGATCATTCGAGTGAAATCTGTGATATTGCTTGTGCTTATGGGAAAAGTGTTGTAGAAACAGGGAACATGGAAATACGAACGTTCAAAAGATGATGCAGCGGTTGATTATGAAACAGTTGATGATTCCATGAATTGCATCCGACTAAAACTGTCATGAAGTAAAATAAAGTATATCAATGTACATCACGTGCTGTCTTTCATGTAAACGTGTGAGAAAATCGTATTTTCATGCCGCTTAATCTGGTGAGAGAGATTATGAGAGATTATGAAGTCAGCATTGTCAATTGCAGTGATTGTTCTGTGAACGTGCCATCTTCTGCCACTGATTAAACTCACATAAAATACAGTGTATATATAACGGTGTTCGAAAGATCGTGTACTCAGTTATCACAATACATCAACTGATTTGGATTGATGATGAGAGCACAGTGAGTTGACGTCTTGATTTTATTGCCTGTTAGACGAGGACTATTGTCTGAGAAACAAATAAAAGTGATGAAGCTTTCATTATATTAAGGATGAATAGCCAGCTGTTGCTATCTACAGACAAAATTGTCAAATAATCTCTACCGCATTACTTTTATTCATTGACATTGTTTTCCACTTGATTCAATACTTGACTGAATAAATTTATTTATGGGTTAAATGAGACACCGATATTTGTCAGAACAGTGAAGTCTTCGCTAAGTATTCTGTTGATGGACGTAATTATTCTAATTACAATGAGTTTCGGCGTTTAATCAATTGTTTTAGGGAGAAACAGTTGGCCAAATGTTAATCGGTTGTGTAAACTCTCAGGAATATCGTTCATGTTTCTTCGAAGTAGATGAGTGATTTGCAGAACTCACATAGTAAAAATTGTTATTGCATATAACTGCTGAGCTCCCACAATAAACAGATGAGTTGAACATTACTGATAAACATGATAGTAGCTTCACATAAAAGTTGACGAAATGTGTTCCATGTCTGTGGTCATGAGAGCTGAGCTGAAAAATCGGAAATATGAATTCTACCAGTAGTAGTAGTAGTAGTAGTAGTAGTAGTAGTAGTGCAGTAGTAGTGGTAGTAGTAGTAATTGTTTTTAAATATTCGGAACGCTTATTGAGATAAGAACTAGAAGAATGCTCACGTCAAAGAAATGCTTTACGGATTGTTTGAGATTAAATTGTATGCCGTGGCTCGTAGAAACACTGACATTAGTTACTGCACCACGTTGTTATTGCACTGCATCCTACGGCTAATCATCATCCATCTCTGCATATAAAGTATACTTGTTTTCATTAATATGAAGACGTGATGATTTATTTCCCTTATCCCGGCAATGGTCTTCGTATTTCTTAAGGATGTGTTTTGCTCTTCATCGATCATGTTATTTGTCTATTGTTTACAGGTCACTCTGTTTCCTGGTGTCAATACTTGTAACCATCCTTCATGTAGGATACAGTCAAAACAGGTGGGACTACTACGTATTTTCGGTGACCTGGCCGCCAACGTATTGTGAATCTATTCAAGTAATAAACATTTCGTATACTTAAAATGTTGTCCTTTTACATGATCTTAAACCCATCTATTCACATTTTACAGATGAATTTTATTAAGTAATATATTGTGAAATCAATGTTTACCATTTTTCCGTTGGTGGATATGGATCAGAGTCATTCGCTGATCGCGTACTCACCATTGTGCTATTCATTGACAGGTTGTACTCAGGGAAGTTGGGGTCAAATTACATCTTGTTAAGACATTACTTTATTTCACCAAACATGGAACTTCCAACTGTATATCATTTGCATTGAACTAGGACAATTCGACAAATCACTCTCACAGATTGCTTGAAATTGTAAACCATTTCAATCAATTTAGTAGATGTGCAATCATATTGTCCGTGTTCAGGTCTATTATGTTGGTAATGTGAAGTAATGTGAAGTTCATATCAAGGGTCAGTTTGTGAAGGCAACTAACTGAAACTACCTATTTCACTTCTAAAATTTATCTAGTCACTGGAATCGCATTTGATAAGTCTCAGCACATATTATGTTCATATACATCTCTGTCCAACTGAGTAACAATTATTTGAAATTCTCTCTTTCAGTGTAGGCTACCGAGAGGATTGAGAGATTTCACCATTCATGGATTGTGGTAAGATTACTTTTGATTTATGAAAAATATACGTGCGTGATTATGATAATTTGAAGTATTTGATTGAAGTATAAACTATCAATCCCAGCAATAACGCAATTTCATCAAGAAGTATTAGATGAGCAGGAACGATTGTACTGAATTTTGAATTCGAGATGAAAAAATTATCAATGCAAAGGAATCATTGGTTCATATAAACACCACATCCGTCACAGCTTGGATTCGAGTTTAGGTGTCTGTAATCGATTGTTCGTCTACTTAAGATCATCTTCCGTCTGTCCAACAGTGTATTACACATAGACTCTGTATTATCTAGAATGCACTGGTATGTGTTAGAACTAACAACCGAAAATGGAACAGAGTCGCCGAATTCCTGGAGCTGCACACAATCATCATGCCGGATGTGAACTGAAACCACTGATATATAGATTTTGGACCACAGATTTTCCAACACTATTACAAACCACGAAATAATGTTGGAATTTCTTGTTGACGAATTCATGTTGAATTATGAAGTGAATGCTGACCATTAACTATTGATTTTCTGCGCGCCCATACGACTAACGCGATCCAGGTTGTGGAGTCCATTGATTTGCATCACAATACTATATGGTCTGAGTCTCACTGTTCCTAGATTCACAGTAATATATCTGACCACCGCAACAAGAATACTGCATTCCGTGTAACAGTTTGGTGTCGTTGATAAGATTTTAATGAGAACCTTTATGTACGCCTTTCCAATACTATGAGGTAATTAATTGCTTCAAATGCTTCACACGTTCAACACAGGCATTATAGCTGTTTAGTGATAAGTTTGGGTGATCACGTTTCCGAAACGTACATGTCAGTGAATGGATGTTATTGTTTGATAAAGTGTAATGCATTATGTATATCATTATTTTCAGGCCTACCATTTTCCCCAATAGACAACCAAATTGTACTGGTTCGTTACGTTTTGATATTCGACGTTTGCAGGTGAGTCAGATTCAAAGTTGAGTCATTTTAATTTTATTCTTACTACCTCCTATCGGTTGTCCGTGTGACTTCGTGTATTGATTGACTGTCTTGTGAAATTATCAAGTGAACTACTGCATCTGAATGAGCCGCTGACTGTTAGTGATTGAATCGATAGTCATTTGCTCTATGCAGTGCAGCCAACAAAAACTGGTGCCGATAAAAAATTTCAAACTCGCTTCTTTGTAATCACTGTATCGATGCAATCATTCACTGAAACCATTCTTTCAATTCATTCTGTGATTCTATTTCAGGGAATACGAAACGAACTAGATTTAATGTGGCCACATTTGAAAAACTACCGCGAATCACCCTCATTTTGGTAAGAGATCTAATAATATTTCATTCATCGAATATTTTATCCGGCGGCTTCGCAACATCTGATGTCGATTAGACGATATAGATTTCTGACCATATTCTCCAATGTGACCGGTATTCAAAGCACACACCGTAAACGCAAACATTATTGAGAGGATGTTGACGTTTGATAGTTACAATGTTGAGATGTGTTTCCGTGATAAAACTATGCAGTGATAATATTTTGACTCGGAAAATGAACTTCAGATGAAAATGTGTGTTTTTTAGGAAGCAGAATCATCAGTGAGTAGTAATCATTTATCGTCGATATGCTTTGTTGACTGATGAGTGTGACCACAGTGGCAAGCGGCTTTCTGTATCATCTCTTTGAACTGACGTTGTTAGAACGTTGTTTCAACGGCGTACAGGTCCTGTGAATAAAACATCACACAAAAATCAACATACATATGATAAGGCGTTTTGTGCTGAATCCTAAATCTTCAGGTGATTCGAAATAGGGAACTTTCAACAATCAATAAAATCACGATGTTTGTTTTCGAAGACAGTTTTAGGTCGTTATCGTGTATTGTTCAATAACGTATAGTTAGTGTATCAAATGTTTTCAACCTTGTCCACTTTTAGGAAACATGAATTTGAAAAGCATGGTTTGTGTGCAGTTGAGGATCCTCAAGTGTTTAATCAATACGGTTACTTTAAATTTGGTATTAAACTGATGCAGAAGCTCAATCTACTGAAGTATGTGATTCATGTTGTAATAAATTCATGGTTACATTTCTATAAAACATTGTAAAGTTGTGCGTCTCAGTGCCGATTGGAAATGTAGATATCTACACTGATCACACTCACAATCCTGATCAATCCATGAAATAGACTCATCATATTCACTATGAACAGATGTGTTGTACCCTGTCAGTGGGATCCAGAATGCCATTTCCCCACTGAATCGAGGCTTATCAGTTGGTTCCATTTATCAAATTGACAGGCGCATATAATTTGATGTGTATCGGTTGATCAAACGACCATTGTCTGATTGATGTTACTGTGCAAGTGAATATTTGTTAAATTATACAACTTAATCTCGTGTCCTTGTTTCTATTTCTTTTCGATTATTTCAGAACACTAATGAAATATAGGATCTCACCACATGATTCCAGACAATATGATGTAAGTCTATTCTTCAACTGATAAATAGACTGAGAAAATAAATCAAATTTCTCGATCACACTATCATGTAGGCTCCACTATATATTTAGGTTGAGATCTCAGTTAATTCAAACATTGGGCACATCTCTCATTATGCATGAGCAGAAAGAATATGAACATAGTTAAAAGGGAATATGTCATTGAATGATCAACCGTGTCAACGTTCATTATTGAATAACGAATTTCCTTTGAACTTAAGGGAGATATTTTAACATAATAGGCTGACTCGAAGAGATAACTACTAACTGTTTGAGGTGATACAAATGCCGTATGAAATCTGTCATGGTAATCAAACATATTAGACTCATGTGATCACTGAACGAATCGAATGTCCACATCACCTGAACTGAACATAACAAGGATGTAGAACTTCGACGAACAACGGACAGTCACAGTAAATTTGTTGCTACTTTAGGCAAACCACTATTATTTCACGAAATAAAGTACACTTGAATGCTTACACTTGTGCAACAATGAAAAATATGTTAACTTGTTCATGTCAGGATCGATAGTTTTGAAAGCTGTTGCTTTTTCAGTAAGCTAACTGTGAAACACTGGTAGAAGTAGTGGTAGTGGTGACTGCATTGGTAGTAGTAATAGTGGTAGTAGTAGTAGTAGTAGTTGCAGTATAAACATTATCGCTATTAAATAATACAAGTAGTGTTATTAGTAGGTAGTTTTCTATATATGTAGAGGTTAGTCTCCCCCATGTGGTCGCCTCTTTGTACCTCTACTAATTAACATCTGCTCTTGCGTCTCATATCCCCATGACTTTATTCGCAAATGTTTCTGATATCACCTCATTTTATTCGTCACCTTTATTACTTTTAATTAATAATGTTACGAAAGCATTTTGATCATCATTCTTCATTCACATTATAAATAAACGGTCGAATTAATTTATGCAGACAATCAATTTAATGAATGTATTGGAACGTGAATTCGGTTACAATGGTTCTGCAAACTGCATCCGTAAACCAGGACGGGTAAGTGTATCAGTAATTAGTAATCCATTCCCTTACACACGTATAGAAAACACGTTTACTTTACCATTAGACATTTCAGAATGTTGCATCACTTGCAAATGACACTTGAGTAAATTGTAGACAGGAATATAGTCAGACGATAAGTAGAGTCGATTTAAAATACTGAATTATATGAAGTGTAAAGATGGACTAACAAATCTAAACACATCCACAATACCTAACACAATATTGGGAGACTGTTGACACTAGTCAAGCAATCGGTAAACGAGAAACATTGAACGGTGACTCGTGACAGATAGAGTTTTGGCCTCGTAGTGATTATGGAGCAACGTTGCCTGAACAATAATTAGATATTCGTGAAAGCGAATGCGTACATTGTAGTAATCTTACACGTCATGAGTTGGACAACAATCAGTGGACAATCGTCATCTACGAGTCATGCACACCGTTTAGTTCTAATGAAATGTGTAAACAGACAATCGTTCTAGTATATAAAGTTTACTGAATATCTTATGTTGATTGATATATTTAGAGATGAATTTCATTCTGGACATTACCTAAATTCTATCGTTCTTTCATTTTTGTAGAGAGGGATGTATCATCTGGAAGAGGTGCATGTTTGCTTGAATCGCAAACATGAATTCATGAACTGCCCGTTCCTTGGAAACTGTCCGAAGAAGTTCATCTTTCCTCCATTTCAGTAGTTGCATGAAGTTGTTTAATGAACGCACTGATTGACTCTGACAATAACAAAACCGTTCATGATTATTCATGTCACGTCTGCTCTAACAAACAGAAATCCTCGTCATGAAGTTCATTTGTTCTTAACTAATAAATATACATTCGATCAACCAATATTTTTTGTTTCTTCTCAATATCGTTTAAGTAGTTGAGTGAATTAGTAAACGAATTGGTTGTTTTCCACAAACACCTTCACTCACATCGGTGACAATTCATCCTTACTGTTAAGTCTATCGAAGCGTCCAAGTGACCTGATTGAGATACGCGCAAAATCGAAGTTCCAAAATAACGATTTGTCTACAAAAGCGGTTCTATTATTATCTAAAACACAAAATTTAATCACAAACCTCAACTTGTGGATTGTCTAGGCGTTTGGACGCGTCGTTCGAGAATGAAAATATCAAAGGCTTCGATAGTACAAAGGCAGCCGATAGCTGTGTCGAAATTGGACAACAGTTTATGAGCAATCGAAACTCGAACCAAGAGCAAAACAATATGGAAACTGTTGCGTTTAAACAAGTCCACAACTGTGGATAACCGTTACAGTAATTAAAGCACAGTGATTATAATGAAAAGTACAATGATAAGTACAGTAAACATTATGAATATATGTGAACGTTTCCGAATGTTACAGTACAACTTGCGTTACAATGTAAATGTGAAAATTGTTAAGGATACAACTGCTTACTAAATATAAATAAGTAGTATAAAACAATTAACAGAGAAGTGGAAGGAGAGCGAGTAGGAACAATGTAAGACACACTTAACATTTACTTCAACCACGTGAACATTCTTTTCATCAACACAGTGTACCTGAATGTTGGTCAAGACATTCTGTCTCACTGATTCACTGAACTACTGAGTATTTGAGTAATGAATCCGACGAATGAATAACTAATTTGGTTTTGAACTCAGTTAGAGGAAACATGCCATATTAATCTAGTCTTTTGGATACTGGAACACCTTCCACTTCAAAATAGAATCCCGAGTTGCTCTCAACGATTCAAAACTAGTAGAACTTGTTAATATTCAATTCAATCTGATACTTTCTATACGAAACTGTCATCTCGTTTCATTCCTGTTGCACAATATAGAGTTGAGGCTCGAGTAATTTTCCTTCAGGTCATCAGAATACAGTGAGGTGTCTTCTATGTTACTGCAGATACAAATGCTGTCAACGTATATTACGAATAAAATAAACCTTAGCACATTTTTGAATAACCACACTAGTTACTGTTTTAGGTGTTGATGTATTTGAATTAACTTTAGTTTCTTCTCCGTAACGATCATCCAAGAATGATTTAGGCCAGCAGAGTAGAAGGCCGTGGGTTCCATATAGTTAATGATATGATATATTGTGGGATACATCATCGAATCACTTGGATATATCAGACGATTATGCGCGACTACCTTGTAAGAAACCATGTTGTGATTTAGAAATAAGGTTTTGAATTGACAAACAACCTGAGATACCGTATATTACAACTTCCATGTGTCACGAGTTAACTGGAATGATATTTACTGATCTGTATTTAGTAAGATTCCCTCGATCTTCAGTTTCGTATTGTGTGATAATGTAGTTTTTCATCCAGTTATTCCGTTGCACGGCTGATATGATGAAATAGCGCATAGACGAAGAGGTATATTTGGTGACTATCGCCACATCATAAACGAATATGAGGGAATACCGTCAGTGCATATACTTCATGTAGGTCTATGACAATTTTTGGCTTCAGATATAATGTTGTCACTGAAGGATACATTTGTGCAGTTACTGGATGTAAGTGTTGTAATTTATATGTCAACAGATTGCTCACAAATAAATGCTGTCAGAGAGATAACTAAGTATTCCACAATATATCTCTTGAGTCGATTTAGATTAAGCTCTCCTGATTGATCTGCGCATGCATTCATTTGGAAGGGATGTTGAACTACCTCTTACAGATCTACTTCTGCGAGCGTGAACATTCTCTCTGCTTTTGTCGAGAACACGTCTAATTATGAATTCCCACTGCATCAACCATATGGTAGTATTAACATTGATTGAAAAGTGGTTGTGATTGCTTACCCCCTGTTGATGAGACATTTTAGGGTGTGAATAAAACAAATTCTGGAATGGAGAGATTAGTGAAGTTGTTTTTGAAAGTGTATGCTCAAGTGATAGTGAACAAACGTCATGTCACCTGTAATGATTTTTTGAATTGACTGAAAACTGTGCATCTTTGCATGCTGATTAGGTCAATTCCAAATGGCATAAAGTGCTTTGATTGAATGTGACAATTTGCATTTTTACATCTGAATTTTATGTTAGTGAGAAAATTCTTTCTGACTGTTCCATGCGGGTTTTGATAAGAAACTTTAACCGAGGGGAAAGGATTAAAGAAATAGTTTGATGTTAGTTCTTAATGAATTAAAACAAGGGAATTTAAATCAAGTTGTGCTTGTCCGTATAAAAGGCGTTTACTGGGTTTCTTAACATTTCAGACTTTCCTGAACAATCACGTGATTATGACAACGTAAGCGCACCACATATGGGACAGTGGAATCCATGGAATAGTGGGAGTGGATCGCAAGCAGAAAATCAATGAAATATTGCATTGCAGCGACAAAAGCATTTCACTTCTTTTGTTACTCTTAAACATCGGTGAAATGTCCCGTCTGATGATTAGATAAACGAAAGGTCACTTTTGAAACTACAAAACACTGTAATGCATAAGGATTTTTATTCACCTTACCACATTTTGAGTGATCATCAAGCTCAAGAAAAGTTGCATAATTTCGGATCGCTACCACCACGATGACAGCTTACAGGTTAATGACAATTAGTGAATAACCGACCTTTTTTATCACAGTACGAATGAGGCGTATGCAACACAAAATGTGGTGAGATTTTGAATACACTTGTGTTATAGAAATAGCTATTGCAGATGAGTCATCGGTAACCATACCGACCAACTCTCGATTGAGAGCTGGTTGAGCTCTGGATGAATGACAGGATTTTCGACAGCGAAGTAGATGTTTCGCGACTTATGAAGGCAATACAAAGAGGCATTGCCATTAACTTCGTATCCAGGGCAACTACTTGGAACAAATATAAATTTTCTTCATTGGATTTGTTGGTCCTGTCAAAACTAACAACATCAAGAAAAGCAGTTGATAAATTCACGCGATCAACAGTTGCGACGAAGAAATACATAAGACAATTCTCTCCATCTAATTCGTAATCACATAGTCCACCACGTGACATGATGTGACCCTCCAGTTTGTTGTAGTGATCTAACGCTCACAATCTGAATAAGTACATTGATAACCAGGATGGTTGGAGCATTTTAAACACATGTTGAGCATTCAGGTGCATCTCATTATATCAGGCGCACTCCATAATATTGGCAAACGAAATGCACAATGTTGAATGATTTCTCACTGTTTCAAATTCAGATTCCGTTAACCTGCGCATCCAAGAATTATTGTCGTAACTCAGGTAAATGCACTCATGATTGTGATGAGCATTCGCACAAACAACAATCCAGTTACATTCAATAGACCTACAGAAAATGAAGAACGATCATCGAGTGTTCATTGGAGATCTTCATGAACAATAAAATGACACAAATGAAATAATTTCCTCCATCTAATCAGCTGTGATGATGTCATTCAGAATAACGGTGTAACTTCGATAATCAAATCATCGAGCTCTGAGCAATAAACTCCATCAAAATAATCCACCTGAGCTACAAATCCTATCCACAATCTTGAACTATCGTGACCGTCCTTTCGAGCACAAGGGCGAACTGAAATAATCAAGTGAGAACTTAACATTGAGTTTTACTCAACTGTTTGGCATATGTGTATACCGTGCGTATTGCACAAGCAAGTGGCTATAAGAACTCAGTAGCTTAGTGGATAACGTGGTGACGTTTGAAGCGAAAGATCCAGGTTTCAAATGCCAGAGTGAACATCAACTTTGAGACGCACGCACATCCAGCTGACAAATCCCGAGTGATAAGAATCGCGCGTCCTTAATACCAATATCCATCTTTGCTTATGAAATTTAAGATGTTGATGCGACAACAAATGTAAATACTCTCTCTTTAATCCATAATACCTTATTTCAATAAAATGCCTGTTCCAGATGACAACTAGTGTTTGTATAGTGTATCTACTGTTCACTCCATTTTATCAAACACTACTTGTGATTACTTCTATCTATAAGTATAAATTGGATGTTGTGAGGAAACTCACACTCGAACATACCCGAAAACCGAGATAATCCATACATAGACTAATCGTAATGAACCTGTCATTTTCATTATTCACTAGGATTAAATTATAGTAAACTGACTGCGTTCATTCAACTAATCAGATTAAGTATGATCAGTGATGTATTTCGTGTCACATTTAATCAGTAATGAGAGATCTTGAGTTGTGTACTGTGAACAGTTTGAACTTGTGTTAGTTCATCTTTCATGTTGTTATAACTAGAGCCTTGATTCTTACTATGCCGCGTACTACTAGACTACTTGAACGACAGAACACGCAACGTCACAAGATAGAAGACAGAAGAACTAGTAAGTAGGAAGTTCATTCCTCAAAACAGCGTCAAAATATAGCACAGAAATCTCATGTATTTTTAGTTATTGGCTGAATGTAAATCATCATTTCGGTCAACCAATAGGCACATAGGGGTTCATTCTTATCCATCCAATGGGGAAGCCACACGTCGACATTCTAGAATATTCCCCTGGCCGTGGTTGGATGGAATGTACTCGGTCCTTTCTGGGCATCTTGAAGGCTTCCTAGAGTTTATTAACGAACCATCCCTACAGATGTCTGAATAATCTCTGAAGAATCAGTTTACAATAAGTCACAAAACATCAACAATTCCATTTTCTACTCATTGTTGATGTGCGGAGATATTCACCGAGGTGTGATTACGTTTTCTGATGGTAAACCAATAACTTCAAGAAATCATTTAAACCTCAAAACAATCACGATTTACAAAGAAAGAAATCCTCTACGAATAGATGAATAGTGATGCTGTCAGAAACATAAAATAAGTTTAAATTAGTCCACCGGTAGATTTTATGAGTGCTCAATGTGAACGATACAACGTTTTCCTATTCATTTACCTACACCTCTTACTACTCATCGAAAAACACAGCAATAAAGGACTAAGCGTGAGTCAAATCACTGAGTAATATTCAGTAGTGCGGCGTGACGGAAACCACCTCATTCGTCATCTAGCGAAGGTGTCTCATTTTATATACTGAAGGAGTGCGTGTGAAGAAACAAGCGTGATTGGTCTGTGCAATAAAGTGGTGAACGTCTGTTGAAGTAGTCACAAAGATACACTAACATTTAGAAGTGTCTGAAAACTTCTAATCAAATCAGTGTTGGATTAAATCTTGTGTGGAGCCAGCTGAAGATACCGAACCACTTATCATTACAAAGCGACCTATATCCGAACTCACCTTCGTGAGTTTCCATGGATGACCTGAAAGTAAAGAAAGCGCAACATTCAGGAGAAAAGCACCGTGTGATCTCTGGAATTCCAGTCATACACCTGACACCACAAACGTGCCTCCAAATCGATCATGATGTCAAGTGACTGTTCTCAAAAGGAGCACAAATCAATATCTTGTGGATTAGATAGACAACGTCATGTCACTGTGTTTAAATTGAACTCTGTATACAAAAGCATTATTGGTCGTGTGTCATTCAACCATCAGTCGATCATTTATTCTATCACGCGACCAAATATTTGTCAAAACTGTGTTTTAATACTCATGAAATTCCACAACAATTTGCTATGGAATCAACTTTAAATTTATTCCAGCTGGATGAGTAAGAAACTTCGTTATTCCATGTTATTGTCAGCGTTTGTTGGTAAAATTATTATCTAGATGACAAATAGCTGGAGAATCAATCTGTCCATTCAAAGAATTGTTTACTTCACCATGCTTCATTTCAGCACTTTTGCGTTTCAGTTGGACGTCACAAAGCAGGAAATATGAATTCTTATTACAATTTCATTTCAGACTTATACAAGGAACAAAGCTTACAAAATCTAATGATCAGCCAACACAATACAAAACAAATTTTCCCCATTGTATGAGCAGGTGGTAGATTTAATAATGGAGAGCTGCGAAACTGTGAGATTGTCAGTGATCATTCGAGTGAAATCTGTGATATTGCTTGTGCTTATGGGAAAAGTGTTGTAGAAACAGGGAACATGGAAATACGAACGTTCAAAAGATGATGCAGCGGTTGATTATGAAACAGTTGATGATTCCATGAATTGCATCCGACTAAAACTGTCATGAAGTAAAATAAAGTATATCAATGTACATCACGTGCTGTCTTTCATGTAAACGTGTGAGAAAATTGTATTTTCATGCCGCTTAATCTGGTGAGAGAGATTATGAGAGATTATGAAGTCAGCATTGTCAATTGCAGTGATTGTTCTGTGAACGTGCCATCTTCTGCCACTGATTAAACTCACATAAAATACAGTGTATATATAACGGTGTTCGAATTAGGTGAAAGTGATAAAGCCTTCATTATATCAAGGATGAATAGCCAGCTGTTGCTATCTACAGACAAAATTGTCAAATAATCTCTACCGCATTACTTTTGTTGATTGACTTTGTTTTCCTCTTGATTCAATAATTGACTGAATAAATTTATTTATGGGTTATATGTGACACCGATATTTGTCAGAACAGTGAAGTCTTCGCTAAGTATTCTGTTGATGGACGTAATTATTCTAATTACAATGAGTTTCGGCGTTTAACCAATTGTTTTAGGGAGAAACAGTTGGCCAAATGTTAATCGGTTGTGTAAACTCTCAGGAATATCGTTCATGTTTCTTCGAAGTAGATGAGTGACTTGCAGAACTCACATAGTAAAAATTGTTATTGCATATAACTGCTGAGCTCCCACAATAAACAGATGAGTTGAACATTACTGATAAACATGATAGTAGCTTCACATAAAAGTTGACGAAATGTGTTCCATGTCTGTGGTCATGAGAGCTGAGCTGAAAAATCGGAAATATGAATTCTACCAGTAGTAGTAGTAGTAGTAGTAGTAGTAGTAGTGCAGTAGTAGTGGTAGTAGTAGTAATTGTTTTTAAATATTCGGAACGCTTATTGGGATAAGAACTAGGAGAATGCTCACGTCAAAGAAATGCTTTACGGATTGTTTGTCAGTCAGTCAGTCACAACGTAGAACTTCGTACGTACGTACATCAGTTCGAGTTGCCATACCACATTAGCACAGAGATGCAGTTGTCGATTCAAATCCCATAGTGGTAGAAGTAGTAGGAGTATAATCAGAAATCCAAAAGATTAGGGGTTTCAAGAAATTATTGAAGGAGTATAGTACAGTGAAATAAATTTGGAAAGAGAAAAAGATAAAGACATGAGGAATTCAGAAGATTAGAATTTGGTAGAACACAAAGAGTGGATGCATCTTCGCCATTGCAATCGATTTTGAGCCATGTCATTCAAGGTCTCTAACCATCGGTTGCTGTCATCTCGCGAATCCCAACCAGGTAGTCTACACCTACCAACATGGCCCAGTCCACTTGTCAGTGACTTCATTGATTTGTGCCACGTTTTGGTCTGGCCACCCCTAGCTTTCTTCCAACCTACTCCTACACCATGAAACATTGCACGTCGGGGCAGTCGGTGGTCGGGCATACGTAACACATGTCCCAGCCATCTCAACTGATGAAGTTTCACTACTTCATCAATCGATTTGCCATCCCTACCTAGTACTCGTTTCCTAACAACTGCATTACTTACCCGGTGGTCCCAGGATATACGAGCAATGCTTCGAAGACACCTATGATCGAACACTAGTAGCCTACGAATATCCTCTACTCTTATTGGCCATGTTTCACTGCCATAGAGTAGGACGGAGCGAACTGCTGCACAGTAAACCCGTCCTTTGGTTGCTAGACGGATATCTCGCCTACGCCATAAATGACGCAAGTTGGCGAAAGCTAGACGAGCCTTCTGTATCCGTGCTGAGATTTCGTCACATACCAGACCACAAGGGCTGATGAGACTTCCAAGATAAGTGAAGTGGTCTACACGCTCAACTACTTCACTCCCTATCATTAGTTCAGGTGTCGATGCAACCCAATCCTGAATTAACATTTTGCACTTCGAGGGAGAGAATCGCATTCCGAACATGCCTGCATAGTTGCTTATAGTGGTCAGAAGACTCTGCATGTTGTCAGCGTCTTCACCGAGTAAAACTATTTCGTCGGCGTATTCTAAGTCGACAAGTGAGTCTCCTGGTAAAAGTTCAACTCCTGGAGGTTTAGCTGATGAAAGTGCTATCTCTAAAAGTAAGTCAATGACAAAGTTAAACAAGAATGGGGAGAGTGGACAGCCCTGACGAACGCCACTTGTGGTAATCAGTTCTGATGACAGTTCGCCATAGGCTCTAACTCGACCAGTTGTGCTCGAGTAGAGAGCCTTTATGAGGTTAATGTACTTCTTTGGTACTCCTTTCAGTGACAAACATTGCCATAGAACCTCACGATCAACAGAGTCAAATGCCGCCTTAAGGTCAAGAAATACTACTATTGTGGGACGTCTGAATTTGTGTCTATGTTCTAGGACCTGACGTAGGGTGAATATCTGGTCTATGCAACCACATCCAGGTCGAAAACCAGCTTGGTTTTCTCTAGTCTGCTCTTCACGAGCTTTGGTTAGGCGACCTAGTATTATTGAAGCTAATATTTTAGACACTATATTAGTCAAACTGATCCCTCTGTGATTGTCACAAGAGGACTTTTGTCCTTTCTTATAAACTGGCACAATCAGTGATTGGGACCAGTCAGATGGAATTACGTCCAGTTCCCAGATTCTACCTAAGACCTCAGTCAATCTCACTGCTAGTACTGGACCACCATCCTTAAAAATCTCAGGGGTCAACCTGTCAGGGCCTGCTGCTCTCCCTCGCTTCAGATTTCCTATAGCTTTTTCAACCTCACAGAGGGTTGGAGGACTTACATCAATTTGCCATTCAGGACGACTGGGGATCGTGGGTAATTGAAGTGTGGCTGAAGGCCAGTTGAACTGATCCCTAAAGTGTTCTGCCCATCGATCCAACCTCCTGGATTGAGAATGAATTATACGCCCATCTTTATCTGAGATGGTTTCACTGATATTCGGGTTCCTAATACCGGTTTCTTTAACGAGTCTGAATAGCTGCCTACTGTTACCTATTGCCGCTGCCTTTTCCATCTCTCTTGCTTTCGCTACCCACCACTGTTCACGATCATTACGTAGACTTCTTATAAGCCTGCGCTTAAGTTGACTCCGCTCTTCGTTATGCTCAGAGCCAGGTGGGATGAGTTTACGAGCATCTATCAGTGCGGTAGATGCTGCCGAGATCCATTGTTTCTCCCTAACGTTATGGTTTACCTTATTAGCGGATATCACTGCTGATTCCACAGCTTTTCGGATGTCATTCCACGCTGCCTCGGGGTGGACACAACTTACATGGCTGCCTAACTGTTTTTCTAGTTGTTCCTGAAATATATTCTTAGCTTGCCTACCATTAAGTAGAACCCTTAGAGGCTTCCCTGCAGTGTCTTTCCTACGTCCAGTAAGACGCAGACAAATACGTGCTCGCACTAGAGCATGATCTGAATCTAAGCATGTGCCCCAGAATGAGCGACAGTCTTCTATCGAGCCCCTCCATCGGTGGCTGATAGCGATGTGATCTAATTGGGTCCAACGTTGGGACGAATTCGGGGGTCGCCAGGTCAAAAGATGTTTTTCCTTATGCTTAAAGTTAGTCTTGCAAGAAATAGGCGGTTATCTGAGCATAGCTGCAACAGACGGTCGCCATTATCTGTTCTTTTCGCCATGACACCATAAGATCCACCCAGGTGTCCTTCCCTTTCACTTAGTTTACCTACTTGAGCATTAAAGTCACCTGCTACTATTACTACATCAGAACGCCTAGCTTCTCGGAGAAGGTCAGAAAGTTTCCTGTAGAACTCATCTTTTATATCGTCTGAGCTGCAGTCAGTGGGAGAGTAGGCAGAGACGACGAAGAGGCAACGACGAATTTCCCTATCTTTCCGAGTCCTTACTGATCCGTTTAGTCGAGAATGAACAAAAATTGGATAGAACTAGAAAGGAAGGCTCAGGATAGAGTGGGGTTGGAGAATGCTGGTCGGCTGCCTATGCTCCTTTGGGAGTAACAGGCGTAAGTAAGTAAGTAAGTAAGTAAGTAAGTAAGTAGGTAAGTG
>NC_031495.1:1033486-1052805 GCF_000237925.1 Schistosoma mansoni
GTTCAAGTTCAAATGTCCCCAGCTTTCGAAGTAGTAATCTGACCTTGGCGGCATCATCAAACGTTTCTAGGTCAACAATAAATACATCTTCATATTTCTTGTACAAGGATTCGAATGTTACACCAGCTAAACCGTCAAAATAAAATTCATGAATAGAATCAATGATATGATCAGCATGTGATTTAGCAGAACTATCTATAAGTCCATTCTTGTTGGTAATAGACACTTTGATAAATTAACCCCGTCGCCAGTTGTTATATCTAGAGCCTTGATTCTTACTATGCCGCGTACTACTAGACTACTTGAACGACAGAACACGCAACGTCACAAGATAGAAGACAGAAGAACTAGTAAGTAGGAAGTTCATTCCTCAAAACAGCGTCAAAATATAGCACAGAAATCTCATGTAATTTTAGTTATTGGCTGAATGTAAATCATCATTTCGGTCAACCAATAGGCACATAGGGGTTCATTCTTATCCATCCAATGGGGAAGCTACACGTCGACATTCTAGAATATTCCCCTGGCCGTGGTTGGATGGAATGTCCTTGGTACTTTCTGGGCATCTTGAAGGCTTCCTAGAGTTTATCAACGAACCATCCCTACAGATGTCTGAAGAATCTCTGAAGAATCAGTTTACAATAAGTCACAAAACTTGTTAATATTAAATTGAATCTGATACTTTCTACACGATACTGTCATCTCGTTTCATTCCTGATGTACAAACTAGGGTTGAGACGTGAGTACTGCTCCATCAGGTCATCAGAATACAGTGAAGTGTCTTCTATGTAACTCCAGATACAAATGCTGTCAACGTATATTACGAATAAAATAAACCTTAGCACATTTTTGAATAACCACACTAGTTACTGTTTTAGGTGTTGATGTATTTGAATTAACTTTAGTTTCTTCTTGGTAACGATCATTCAAGAATAATTTAGGCCGGCAATGTAGAAGGCCGTGGATTCCATATAGTTCATGATATGATATATTGTGGGATACATCATCGAGTCACTTGGATGTACCAGACGATTATATGCTACTACCTTGTAAGAAACCATGTTGTGATTCGGAAATACGGTTTTGAATTGACAAACAACCTGATACTGTATATTACAACTTTCATGTGTCACGAGTCAACTGAAATGTTGTGCGTGTGATTGCTCACCCCCTGTTGATGAGACATTCTAGGGTGTGATGAAAAGAAATTCTTGAATAAAGTGATTAGTGGAGATGTTTTTGAAAGTGTGTGCTCATATGATAGTGAACAAACGTCATGTCACCTGTAATGATTTTTTGAATTGACTGAAAACTGTGCATCTTTGTAGTCTGATTAGTTCAATTTCAATAATCACAAAGTGCTATGATGGAATGTGACAGTTTGCAATTCTACATTTGGAATTTATCTTAATGAGAAAATACTGTCCGACTGTTTCATCCAAGTCTTGATAAGAAACTTCAACTGAGGGGAAAGGAATAAAAAATTGTTGTTTTTACTGAATCAAAACAAGATAATTTAAACGAAGTTGTGCGTTACCGCATAAAAAGCCTTTACTAGGTCTCTTAACATTTCAAACTTTCCTGAACAATGACGTGACTATGACTACGTAAGCGCACCACATATGGAAAAGTGGAATCCACGGAATAGTGGGAGTGGTTGACAAGCAGAAAACGAATGAAATATTGCATTGCAGCGAGCAAGTGAGCTTTCACATATCGGTAGAAAGTCCCGTCTGATGCTTGAATAGATGAAAGGTCACTTTTGAAACTCCATAACACTGTAATGCATAAACAGTTTCATTCACCTTTCCACATTTCGTGTGAAAATCAGATGCAAGAACAGTTGTATAATTTCGGATCGTAGCCACCACAATGACAGTTCACAAGGTAATGTCGATCAATGAATAACTTAAGGTTTTTATCACATTACGAATGAGGTGTACGCAGCACAAAATGTGATGACAATTCGAATGCACTCACGCCTAGTTATTCACCGATTCACAAGTACTTTTTTTACCACTTACATCAAACATCGGTGAAATGTCCCGTCTGATGATTAGATAAACGAAAGGTCACTGTTTCAAATTCAGATTCCGTTAACCTGCGCATCCAAGAATTATTGTCGTAACTCAGGTAAATGCACTCATGATTGTGATGAGCATTCGCACAAACAACAATCCAGTTACATTCAATAGACCTACAGAAAATGAAGAACGATCATCGAGTGTTCATTGGAGATCTTCATGAACAATAAAATGACACAAATGAAATAATTTCCTCCATTTAATCAGCTGTGATGATGTCGTTCAGAATAACGGTGTAACTTCGATAATCAAATCATCGAGCTCTGAGCAATAAACTCCATCAAAATAATCCACCTGAGCTACAAATCCTATCCACAATCTTGAACTATCGTGACCGTCCTTTCGAGCACAAGGGCGAACTGAAATAATCAAGTGAGAACTTAACATTGAGTTTTACTCAACTGTTTGGCATATGTGTATACCGTGCGTATTGCACAAGCAAGTGGCTATAAGAACTCAGTAGCTTAGTGGATAACGTGGTGACGTTTGAAGCGAAAGATCCAGGTTTCAAATGCCAGAGTGAACATCAACTTTGAGACGCACGCACATCCAGCTGACAAATCCCGAGTGATAAGAACCGCGCGTCCTTAATACCAATATCCATCTTTGCTTATGAAATTTAAGATGTTGATGAGACAACAAATGTAAATACTCTCACTTTAATCCATAATACCTTATTTCAATAAAATGCCTGTTCCAGATGACAACTAGTGTTTGTATAGTGTATCTACTGTTCACTCCATTTTATCAAACACTACTACTACTGGATTCACTTTTGTTGGATGCTGATTTTCCTAGTGATCCATTATTCTCCAATGAAACTGTGAATAAATTCGAGCAAAATATTTCAGAAAAATCAAATTTTGATATCATATCAGGTGTCAGTGGTCCTCACAATGAATTTATCTCTAGTTATATTGTATATAATAATATATATTCTGAAAATAATATTTACAGAATTCACACCAGTTTACAGGCATGATCAAATTGTTATAAAAATCAACATCTAATGTAGAGAGCAAACATGAAATATAAGAAAGTTTTATGTTCACTGGTTTAGTAATTGATAAATAGTTTATATATGGCAGGCCAATGCAACACCAGGGAACTTGTCATTTTTTTCTTAAGTGGATAGCCTGATGTTCTGTAAGGTTATTTCTAGTGCCAAAGTGAGTTATTGATAATTATCTACAACTAGAGAAAGTAAGATTAAAGCAAAGAGCACGGAACAACAAAACAATGATAGCAAGTAAGAGGTTAAACACTTAATGCATTTAATGCATTTTCAGAGGAGCAAAAAGCATTAATTGAGCGAACAAACAATGGGAGAGAGTTTAACATACGGATAGTTTGGGGTAAATTATTCCAGAGTCTAGAAAACTTACAGGTAAAGTAATTCATATAGAGAGAAGATCTAGAATATGTTTGTTTCGCTAAAGACAAGGAGTTACGAATGTCGTAATGTGAGGCCTTAGCATATTGAATCGCCTGACTGGATGTGAAGGAGAGTTTGTCAAGTATTTTGAAAAAGAAGATAAGGTTAAGTTTGAGTCTCCTCATCCACAAAGGGTCAAGCCCTAGTTTACTACACCTCGAATTATATGTCAAGACACTATCAGGTCCAAGAGTACGAAATGTAAATCGTCTCTGTACTGATTGCAGTCTTAATTTATCCTTTATGCGCGTGCTACTAAGGAGAAACGCGCAGTATTCGAGGAGTGGTCGAACACAGACTTTGTACATTAATATACGAGATTTGCTGTTATGAAGGTTTCGAGTTATGAAACCTATAAGACGTTGAGACTTGGACGTTTGTTTCATTATCTGTTCAGTATATGACAAGTCGTCGGAGTACCTAAGTCCTAGATCTACTACTGTGTGTAACCTAGATAACATTTCCCCATTTATGGTAAGATTAAGGTTGAGTGATGTATCACCGAAGCATAACCAACCACATTTAGCTGTATTGGGCTCCAGTTTCCATTTCGAGCACCACTGTGCTACCTTGTTAAGCTCCGTGCTGATACAATTTTGAATATTGCTCAGCTCATGTGGAGAAAATGAGTACACCACCTTTAAGATCGTCTGCAAACAAAAGGGACTTACCCACACTAAAACACTCACAAATATCATTAATGAAAACTAAAAAGAGCAAAGGACCTAAGACACAACCCTGAATTACCCCACTTCTAACAGGGACTGAGTTCGACAATGAAGAGTTGATTTTAACTATTTGATGTCGATCGCTGAGGAAGGAATCAAACCAGGCTAGTAACGGGTTTTCGACCCCATAAGATGCGAGTTTACCTATGAGAAGTTGGTGGTTGACCATGTCGAAGGCCTTAGAAATGTCCAGGTATAGCACTAATACTAGATATCCTTGGCTACGAAGCGAATAGACTAAATTAAAGAAGTCAAAATGACATGTCATACAGGATCGATTTTTAAGAAATCCATGTTGCGAATCATCAATAAATTGTTCAGTCAATAAATAGTTGGGTAGTTCGTCACTAATAATTTTTTCCATAATCCTAGAGATAACTGGAGTAATATTTATTGGCCGATAGTTGTTCATGTCAGTCTTATCTCCGGATTTGTAACGTGGTATGATGTACGCGGTTTTCCAACGGTCAGGATAAGAGCCTGATTCCATAGAGAGAGTAAACAGCTTAAGGAGAAGAAGTTGGATATCTGGACCACCATATTTGTAGAGAAATGATGAAATCCCGTCTGCACCGTGACCTTTCGAAACCTTGAGCTTATTTGTAACCTTACTAATTTTCAGACATGTGAAGGAGATAGATTTAATTGAGTTACCAGTCAAGCATATAACTCTAGAAACAGAGGCATTTATGGATTGTTTGCCATTTGCAAAATTACCACTGAAAAGGTCTGCTATAGTTTTTGGGTCATATATAAAACTATTATTATGCAGGATGCATGGTATATCAACATTTTGAGTTGATTTAGCACGTTTATTGTAAAGGTGGATTAGGTTTTGCACTTTTGAGCTAGTACGTAATGCTAATAGCTCTTCATTGATGGCTTTTAACCTATGTTTCTCTCTAATTTGGTTAAAAATTATTGTTATTTGTGTGACTGCCGTGAAGTCGTTAGATTTAAAATAATGTTTCTTTAGGCGTCTTAGTTTATTACGATATTTAGCTGGTATATAGAATTCGTAATGTTTACTAATCCTGTAAGTCTTAATTGGTGCACAGGAGTCTAGACAAGAGTTAACAATAAAAGAGAATATGTTGATGGCATCTGTCAGACTATTACATGAGAAGAATTCATCCCAGTCTGAGAGTTTGATCAGTGAGCGCAAGAGGTCCCAGTCTGCATGCATATAGTCTCTATAATTGCAGGTCCTTTGAATTGGTCGGTTGTAGGAGGGATAGAAGGGAAGAGCACAAGCTACTATCTTATGATCACTGCTTTCAAACTCGTTGTATACTTGTACAGATAGGGGAATGATATCTCTACTAAATATTAGATCAAGTGTATTATCACCCCTTGTTGGGGTACGAACCCACTGTGACCAGCAGTACAGATTAAGGATTGATAAAAATTCATCATTGCTAGACTGACAGCTACCAGTACTCCAGTTAATCCCAGGATAATTGAAATCGCCAGTGATAATCTTAGCACTGAAGTTTAGAGTAGATGCGTGTATAAATGCATTGATAATAAGATCATTCAAATTATAAAGATTATAGTAAACTGACTGCGCTCATTCAACTAATCAGATTAAGTATGATCAGTGATGTATTTCGTGTCATATTTAATCAGTAATGAGGGATCTTGAGTTGTGTACTGTGAACAATTTGAACTTGTGTTAGTTCATCTTTGATGTTGTTAAATCATCATTTCGGTCAACCAATAGGCACATAGGGGTTCATTCTTATCCATCCAATGGGGAAGCTACACGTCGACATTCTAGAATATTCCCCTGGCCGTGGTTGGATGGAATGTCCTTGGTCCTTTCTGGGCATCTTGAAGGCTTCCTAGAGTTTACCAACAAGTCATCCTTACACCTCCCCTCTTTGAAATCTGTGACGTATGACTCTCTTTTTGGATCTACATGAAACATTGTTGTTGCTCTCTTTTTTCTGTTCAGCATACTAATCGGCTGTGCGATTTCACTCTTATGTTTTTCAAGTCGTTGGTTGGGGTCTTCCTTAGGGCTTTTCTGCGTTAAATCCACCAGCATGTGGAACGGTAGTTGTGTATCTACTGTTGCTGTTCTATGATCCTTCCTAATCTGAATAATATGTCTGATACACTTGCCGTTCTTTCAACGGACTAAATAAAGTACCGTCCCGATACGCCGTTCTATGACACCTGATTCCCATTTCCGACCGCCATGATACCACTTTACAAGTACTTTCTCACCTACCTTCAAGCTGCGGTCGCTCGTCTGATATTCGTGTGCAGGTTTTCTTGTTTTCTTGGGTGGCAATATTAACCTCTAAAGTCACATATTTCCTTCGGTTATGTTCTGTTCTAGTATGTGCCACCATTATTCTATTAGTTGGTGAGTAGTTTTTACGTTTCCGGTGATGAACACGTGATGAGCGACGGTGCATCTTCTTCTTACAACATGTTTCTTTATGTCCTTTGAGCTGACATCTAGTGCAACGGTAGTTTCTGTATGGGCAGAATCTTTTGTAATGCGGCTCTCCGCAAAACCAACATGCGGAAGATGGCTTCCTAATGGTTGTGTTCTGCTTTCACATACAGGAATCTTTCTTCCCACTTACTGCCTGTACACAAGGAAGTCGACCATTATTTTAAACCATCGAGGTGTCATGTTTCAAGTTCACCAGACGCTGACATTCAGTAGTCACCTCTTGAAGCGTGATATTTGGACACTGTTCAATTTTAATCAGAATTATGGTTCTAATGTCGGCATCTTCTGGAGACTGTAAGTTGCATGCAAAACAAGGCATTTGAATTGATCTTCTGTCATTGCTGATAATTTAAAACGCTCACATTCACGATTTACTATGCTGGCATGTTGTTACTAATCATCGCCGCCAGCTTTTAATATCTTCAGGCACTGATACCGAATATTGAATAAGGAAGACTGTTCACCGAAAATTTGCGACAAAACGTTAATTGTTTCTTCAAATGAAAGGTCTCTTGGGTTCTTGGGAAGAATGTAATCAGTGTATCGTTCAAGTTCAAATGTCCCCAGCTTTCGAAGTAGTAATCTGACCTTGGCTGCATCATCAAACGTTTCTAGGTCAACAATAAATACATCTTCATATTTCTTGTACAAGGATTCGAATGTTACACCAGCTAAACCGTCAAAATAAAATTCATGAATAGAATCAATGATATGATCAGCATGTGATTTAGCAGAACTATCTATAAGTCCATTCTTGTTGAGGTTAATTTGCTGTGTTATTGTTTCAAATATACGAATCTGGAACTGTTCGAAACGTTTCACATGACGCGCTAGAAAAGCTTCAAATTGATCGAAGGTAATGGACATTTTGATAAATTAACTCCGTCGCCAGTTGTTATATCTAGAGCCTTGATTCTTACTATGCCGCGTACTACTAGACTACTTGAACGACAGAACACGCAACGTCACAAGATAGAAGACAGAAGAACTAGTAAGTAGGAAGTTCATTCCTCAAAACAGTGTCAAAATATAGCACAGAAATCTCATGTATTTTTAGTTATTGGCTGAATGTAAATCATCATTTCGGTCAACCAATAGGCACATAGGGGTTCATTCTTATCCATCCAATGGGGAAGCTACACGTCGACATTCTAGAATATTCCCCTGGCCGTGGTTGGATGGAATGTCCTTGGTCCTTTCTGGGCATCTTGAAGGCTTCCTAGAGTTTATCAACGAACCATCCCTACAGATGTCTGAAGAATCTCTGAAGAATCAGTTTACAATAAGTCACAAAACATCAACAATTCCATTTTCTACTCATTGTTGATGTGCGGAGATATTCACCGAGGTGTGATAACGTTTTCTGATGGTAAACCAATAACTTCAAGAAATCATTTAAACCTCAAAACAATCACGATTTACAGAGAAAGAAATCCTCTACGAATAGATGAATAGTGATGCTGTCAGAAACATAAAATAAGTTTAAATTAGTCCACCGGTAGATTTTATGAGTGCTCAATGTGAACGATACAACGTTTTCCTATTCATTTACCTACACTTCTTACTACTCATCGAAAAACACAGCAATAAAGGACTAAGCGTGAGTCAAATCACTGAGTAATATTCAGTAGTGCGGCGTGACGGAAACCACCTCATTCGTCATCTAGCGAAGGTGTCTCATTTTATATACTGAAGGAGTGTGTGTGAAGAAACAAGCGTGATTGGTCTGTGCAATAAAGTGGTGAACGTCTGTTGAAGTAGTCACAAAGATACACTAACATTTAGAAGTGTCTGAAAACTTCTAATCAAATCAGTGTTGGATTAAATCTTGTGTGGAGCCAGCTGAAGATACCGAACCACTTATCATTACAAAGCGACCTATATCCGAACTCACCTTCGTGAGTTTCCATGGATGACCTGAAAGTAAAGAAAGCGCAACATTCAGGAGAAAAGCACCGTGTGATCTCTGGAATTCCAGTCATACACCTGACACCACAAACGTGCCTCCAAATCGATCATGATGTCAAGTGACTGTTCTCAAAAGGAGCACAAATCAATATCTTGTGGATTAGATAGACAACGTCATGTCACTGTGTTTAAATTGAACTCTGTATACAAAAGCATTATTGGTCGTGTGTCATTCAACCATCAGTCGATCATCTTAGTCTATCACTCGACCAAATATTTGTCAAAACTGTGTTTCAATTCTCATGAAATTCCACATTAATTTGCTATGGAATCAACTTTAAATTTATTCCAGCTGGATGAGTAAGAAACTTCGTTATTCCATGTTATTGTCAGCGTTTGTTGGTAAAATTATTATCTAGATGACAAATAGCTGGAGAATCAATCTGTCCATTCAAAGAATTGTTTACTTCACCATACTTCATTTCAGCACTTTTGCGTTTCAGTTGGACGTCACAAAGCAGAAAATATGGATTCTTATTACAATTTCATTTCGGATTTATACAAGGAACAAAGCATAGAAAATCTTATGATCAGTCAACACAATACCAAACAAATTTTCCTCATTGTATGAGCAGGTGGTAGATTCGATCACACTGAGGTTCCAGACTGTGTGATTATAAGTGATCATTCGAGTGAAACATGTGTCATTGCTTGTACTAATTGGAAAAGTGTTGTAGAAACAAGGAACATGGAAATACGAAGGTTCAAATGATAGTGCAGTAGTTCTTCGTTGATTATCAAATAGTTGATGACTCCATGAATTGCATTCGACTGAAAACACGCATGAAGTAAAATAAAGTATATCAATGCACATCACGTGCTGTCCATCATGTGAATGTGTGAGAAAATTGTATTTTTATGCCGCCTAATCTGGCGAGAGAGATTATTAGAGATTATGAAATCAGCATTGTCAATTGCAGTAAATGTTCTGTGAACGTGCCATCTTCTGCCACTGATTAAACTCATATGAAATACAGTGTATATACAACGGTGTTCGAAAGATCGTGTACTCAGTTATCACAATACATCAACTGATTTGGATTGATGATGAGAGCACAGTGAGTTGACGTCTTGATTTCATTTCCTCTTTCACGAAGAATACTGTATGAGAATCAGGTAAAAGTGATACAGCCTTCATTATTTTTTAAATGAATAGCCAGTCGTTGCTCTTTACTGACAAAATTGTCAAATAATCTCTACCGCATTGTTTTTGTTGATTGACTTTGTTTTCCACTTGATTCAATACTTGACTGAATAAATCTTTTCTATGAGTTAAATGAGACACCGATATTTGCCATTACGGTGAAGTCTTCGCTTAGTATTCTGTTGATGGATGTACTTATCAATCCACAAACTGCTTCATCGAACACACAGTGATCCTGAATGAAGTGGCAAATAGTTCAATGTTATTGTAAGAAAATTATTATTTTCTGATATATATCAAATAACTTCATTTTGATTTATCTGATTGAAGTGAGAGTTGGCAATATCTCACAAATTGTGGAAGAGGTTTCCGACAGATCTCTTCCAAATAGTTACATGTCATTTTGATTTGGATAAAGATTCAATCTAAATACAACGAGATTCGGCATGTAACCAATTCTTTTATAGAGAAGCAGTTTGAAAAATATTGATCGATTGCGCAAACTCTTAGGAAAATCATTCATGATTCTTCGAAGTAGATCAGTGATTTGCATAACAAACATATTAAAAATTGGTATTGCATAAAACTGCTGATCCTCAACAATGAACAGATCAGTCGAACAATATTGATAAACATGATAGTAGATTCCCATAAAAGTTAAGGAAATGTAATCCATGTCTGTGGTCATGAGAGCTGAGCTGAAAAATCGCAATTACGAATTCCACTAGTAGTGTGGTGAACAGAACAGGACTGGGGACAATCGAATGTATTTAAGCAAACATTACAGACTATCTCGGTAAATTCTGATAACCAAACAATGAACAGTCAGTTTGCAAATTAAAAACCAATTGTTTCAATCTTCACTGTTTCTTCTCTAATTCCATTGCTCATGCATTTTCCAAACGATTGCGCTTCATTTCAGTTCTTTCCTCATCGGTCTTCTGCCAAAATACATTCTATGTCTGAGCAACACCATATACTACTTATATAGATATAAGTTGACCACAATACAGTAATAGTTGTTGTTGTTTGTAATTATTCCGAAAGTTCTACTGAGATGAGAACTAAATTAATGCTCACGTAAAGAAAATGCTTCATGGATTGTTTGAGATTAAATTGTATGCCGTGGCCCAAACGCTCGTCCTAAATACTACGGCTAGACATCATCTATCTCTGCATATAAAGTATACTTGTTTTCATTAATATGAAGACGTGATGATTTATTTCCCTTATCCCGGTAATGGTCTTCGTATTTCTTAAGGGTGTGTTTTGCTCTTCATCGATCATGTTATTTGTGTATTGTTTACAGGTCACTCTGTTTCCTGGTGTCAATACTTGTAACCATCCTTCATGTAGGATACAGTCAAAACAGGTGGGACTATTACGTATTTTCGGTGACTTGGCCACCAACGCATTGTGCATCTTCTCAAGTAATAAACATTTCGTATACTTAAAATGTTGTCCTTTTACATGATCTTAAATCCATTTATTCACATTTCACAGATGAACTTTATTAAGTAATATATTGTGAAATCAGTGTTTACCATTTTTCCGTTGGTGGATATGGATCAGAGTCATTCGCTGATCGCGTACTCACCATTGTGCTATTCATTGACAGGTTGTACTCAGGGAAGTTGGGGTCAAATTACACCTTGTAAAGGCATTACTTTATTTCACCATACATGGAAGTTCCAACTGTATATTTTTCGCATTGAACTAGATTAATTCGACAAATCACTCTCACAGATTGCTTGAAATTGTAAACCATTTCAATCACTTTAGTAGATGTGCAATCACATTTTCAGTATTCAGGTCTATTATGTTGGATATGGGTAATTTTAAGTTCATATCAAGGGCGAGTATTTGGAGCCAACTAACCGAACTAACTTATTTCACTACTAAAATGTATCTAGTCACTGGAATCGCATTTGATAAGTTTCAGCACATATTATGTTCACATACATCTCTGTTCAATTGAGTAACAATTATTTGAAATTCTCTCTTTTAGTGTAGGCTACCGAGAGGATTGAGAGATTTCACCATTCATGGATTGTGGTAAGATTACTTTTGATTTATGAAATATATACGTGTGTGATTATGATAATTTGAAGTATTTTGATTAAAGTATAAACTAGCAATCGCAGCAATAACGCAATTTCATCAAGAAGTATTAGATGAGCAGGAACGATTGTACTGTATTTTGCATTCGAGTTAAAAACAGCCATCAATACTGAAGAATCATTGGTTCGTATAAACACCACATCCGCCACAGCTCGAATTCGAGTTTAAGTGTCTGTAATCGATTGTACGTCTACTTAAGATCACCTTCCGTCTGTCCAACAGTATATTAGACATAGACTCTGTATTATCTAGAATGCACTGGTAAGTAATAGAATTACCAACCAAACATGGAACAGACTCACTAAATCCCTGGAGCTGCACACAATCATCATGCCGGATGTGAACTGAAACCACTGATATCTAGAGTTTGAACTATAGATTTTCCGACACTATTACCAACCACGAAATAATGTTGGAATTTCCAATTGACCAATCAGTGTTGAATTATGAAGTGAATGGTGACCATTAAGAATTGATTTTCAGTGCGCTCATAGGGCCAACTGAATTCAGGTTGTGGGGTCCATTGATTTGCATCACAATACTATATGGTTTGAGTCTCACTGTTTCCCAGATGAACAATAATATTTCTGACCACCGTAACAATAATACTGCATGCTATGTAACAGTTTAGTGTCGTTGATAAGATTTGAATGAGAACATTTGCAGGTGAGTCAGATTCAAAGTTTAGTCATCTTAATTTTATTTTCACTACCTACTATCGGTTGTCCGTGTGACTTCGTGTATTGATCGACTGTCTATTGAAATTATCAAGTTAACTACTGCATCTGAATAAGCCTCTGACTGGTGGTGATTGAATTGATAGTCATTTGCTCTAAGCAGATATTGCTGTAGTTGGATCGATTTTGGATCCACAAACGATCACCATCACTTGAGGGAAATATTTCCTCAAGCTTACAACAATGCTGTCAACAAAAACTGGTGCCGATAAAAAATTTCAAACTCGCTTGTTTGTAATCACTGTATCGACGCAATCATTCACTGAAACCATTCTTTCAATTCATTCTGTGATTCTATTTCAGGGAATACGAAACGAACTAGATTTAATGTGGCCACATTTGAAAAACTACCGCGAATCACCCTCATTTTGGTAAGAAATCTAATAATATTTCATTCATCGAATATTTTATCCGGCGGCTGCGCAACATCTGATGTCGATTAGACGATGTAGATTTCTGACCATATTCTCCAGTGTGACCGTTATTCAAAGCACACACCGTAAACGTAAACATTATTGAGTGGATGTTGACGTTTGATAGTTACTATGTTGAGATGTGTTTCCGTGATAAAACTGTGCGATGATAATATTTTGACTCGGAAAATGAACTTCAGATGAAAATGTTAGTTTTTTAAGAAGCAGAATCATCAGTGAGTAGTAATCATTTATCGTCGATATGCTTTGTTGACTGATGAGTGTGACCACAGTGGCAAGCGGCTTTCTGTATCATCTCTTTGAACTGACGTTGTTAGAACGTTGTTTCAACGGCGTACAGGTCCTGTGAATAAAACATCACACAAAAATCAACATACATATGATAAGGCGTTTTGTGCTGAATCCTAAATCTTCAGGTGATTCGAAATAGGGAACTTTCAACAATCAATAAAATCACGATGTTTGTTTTCGAAGACAGTTTTAGGTCGTTATCATGTATTGTTCAATAACGTATAGTTAGTGTATCAAATGTTTTCAACCTTGTCCACTTTTAGGAAACATGAATTTGAAAAGCATGGTTTGTGTGCAGTTGAGGATCCTCAAGTGTTTAATCAATACGGTTACTTTAAATTTGGTATCCAACTGATGCAGAAGCTCAATCTACTGAAGTATGTGATTCATGTTGTAATAAATTCATGGTTACATTTCTATAAAACATTGTAAAGTTGTGCGTCTCAATGCCGATTGGAAATTTAGATATCTACATTGATCACACTCACAATCCTGACCAATCCATGAAATAGACTCATCATATTAAATATGAACCGATGTGTTGTACCCTGTCAGTGGGATCCAGAATGCCATTTCCCCACTGAATCGAGGCTTATCAGTTGGTTCCATTTATCAAATTGACAGGCGCATATAATTTGATGTGTATCGGTTGATCAAACGACCATTGTCTGATTGATGTTACTGTGCAAGTGAATATTTGTTAAATTATACAACTTAATCTCGTGTCCTTGTTTCTATTTCTTTTCGATTATTTCAGAACACTAATGAAATATAGGATCTCACCACATGATTCCAGACAATATGATGTAAGTCTATTCTTCAACTGATAAATAGACTGAGAAAATAAATCAAATTTCTCGATCACACTATCATGTAGGCTCCACTATATATTTAGGTTGAGATCTCAGTTAATTCAAACATTGGGCACATCTCTCATTATGCATGAGCAGAAAGAATATGAACATAATTAAAAGGGAATATGTCATTGAATGATCAACCGTGTCAACGTTCATTATTGAATAACGAATTTCCTTTGAACTTAAGGGAGATATTTTAACATAATAGGCTGACTCGAAGAGATAACTACTAACTGTTTGAGGTGATACAAATGCCGTATGAAATCTGTCATGGTAATCAAACATATTAGACTCATGTGATCACTGAACGAATCGAATGTCCACATCACCTGAACTGAACATAACAAGGATGTAGAACTTCGACGAACAACGGACAGTCACAGTAAATTTGTTGCTACTTTAGGCAAACCACCATTATTTCACGAAACAAAGTACACTTGAATGCTTACACTTGTGCAACAATGAAAAATATGTTAACTTGTTCATGTCAGGATCGAGAGTTTTGAAAGCTGTTGCTTTTACAGTAAGCTAACTGTGAAACTCTGGTAGAAGTAGTGGTAGTGGTGGCTGCATTGGTAGTAGTAATAGTGGTAGTAGTAGTAGTAGTAGTTGCAGTATAAACATTATCGCTATTAAATAATACAAGTAGTGTTATTAGTAGGTAGTTTTCTATATATGTAGAGGTTAGTCTCCCCCATGTGGTCGCCTCTTTGTACCTCTACTAATTAACATCTGCTCTTGCGTCTCATATCCCCATGACTTTATTCGCAAATGTTTCTGATATCACCTCATTTTATTCGTCACCTTTATTACTTTTAATTAATAATGTTACGAAAGCATTTTGATCATCATTCTTCATTCACATTATAAATAAACGGTCGAATTAATTTATGCAGACAATCAATTTAATGAATGTATTGGAACGTGAATTCGGTTACAATGGTTCTGCAAACTGCATCCGTAAACCAGGACGGGTAAGTGTATCAGTAATTAGTAATCCATTCCCTTACACACGTATAGAAAACACGTTTACTTTACCATTAGACATTTCAGAATGTTGCATCACTTGCAAATGACACTTGAGTAAATTGTAGACAGGAATATAGTCAGACGATAAGTAGAGTCGATTTAAAATACTGAATTATATGAAGTGTAAAGATGGACTAACAAATCTAAACACATCCACAATACCTAACACAATATTGGGAGACTGTTGACACTAGTCAAACAATCGGTAAACGAGAAACATTGAACGGTGACTCGTGACAGATAGAGTTTTGGCCTCGTAGTGATTATGGAGCAACGTTGCCTGAACAATAATTAGATATTCGTGAAAGCGAATGCGTACATTGTAGTAATCTTACACGTCATGAGTTGGACAACAATCAGTGGACAATCGTCATCTACGAGTCATGCACACCGTTTAGTTCTAATGAAATGTGTAAACAGACAATCGTTCTAGTATATAAAGTTTACTGAATATCTTATGTTGATTGATATATTTAGAGATGAATTTCATTCTGGACATTACCTAAATTCTATCGTTCTTTCATTTTTGTAGAGAGGGATGTATCATCTGGAAGAGGTGCATGTTTGCTTGAATCGCAAACATGAATTCATGAACTGCCCGTTCCTTGGAAACTGTCCGAAGAAGTTCATCTTTCCTCCATTTCAGTAGTTGCATGAAGTTGTTTAATGAACGCACTGATTGACTCTGACAATAACAAAACCGTTCATGATTATTCATGTCACGTCTGCTCTAACAAACAGAAATCCTCGTCATGAAGTTCATTTGTTCTTAACTAATAAATATACATTCGATCAACCAATATTTTTTGTTTCTTCTCAATATCGTTTAAGTAGTTGAGTGAATTAGTAAACGAATTGGTTGTTTTCCACAAACACCTTCACTCACATCAGTGACAATTCATCCTTACTATTAAGTCTATCGAAGCGTCCAAGTGACCTGATTGAGATACGCGCAAAATCGAAGTTCCAAAACAACGATTTGTCTACAAAAGCGGTTCTATTATTATCTAAAACACAAAATTTAATCACAAACCTCAACTTGTGGATTGTCTAGGCGTTTGAACGCGTCGTTCGAGAATGAAAATATCAAAGGCTTCGATAGTACAAAGGCAGCCGATAGCTGTGTCGAAATTGGACAACAGTTTATGAGCAATCGAAACTCGAACCAAGAGCAAAACAATATGGAAACTGTTGCGTTTAAACAAGTCCACAACTGTGGATAACCGTTACAGTAATTAAAGCACAGTGATTATAATGAAAAGTACAATGATAAGTACAGTAAACATTATGAATATATGTGAACGTTTCCGAATGTTACAGTACAACTTGCGTTACAATGTAAATGTGAAAATTGTTAAGGATACAACTGCTTACTAAATATAAATAAGTAGTATAAAACAATTAACAGAGAAGTGGAAGGAGAGCGAGTAGGAACAATGTAAGACACACTTAACATTTACTTCAACCACGTGAACATTCTTTTCATCAACACAGTGTACCTGAATGTTGGTCAAGACATTCTGTCTCACTGATTCACTGAACTACTGAGTATTTGAGTAATGAATCCGACGAATGAATAACTAATTTGGTTTTGAACTCAGTTAGAGGAAACATGCCATATTAATCTAGTCTTTTGGATACTGGAACACCTTCCACTTCAAAATAGAATCCCGAGTTGCTCTCAACGATTCAAAACTAGTAGAACTTGTTAATATTCAATTCAATCTGATACTTTCTACACGAAACTGTCATCTCGTTTCATTCCTGTTGCACAATATAGAGTTGAGGCTCGAGTAATTTTCCTTCAGGTCATCAGAATACAGTGAGGTGTCTTCTATGTTACTGAAGATACAAATGCTGTCAACGTATATTACGAATAAAATAAACCTTAGCACATTTTTGAATAACCACACTAGTTACTGTTTTAGGTGTTGATGTATTTGAATTAACTTTAGTTTCTTCTCCGTAACGATCATCCAAGAATGATTTAGGCCAGCAGAGTAGAAGGCCGTGGATTCCATATAGTTAATGATATGATATATTGTGGGATACATCATCGAATCACTTGGATATATCAGACGATTATGCGCGACTACCTTGTAAGAAACCATGTTGTGATTTAGAAATAAGGTTTTGAATTGACAAACAACCTGAGATACCGTATATTACAACTTCCATGTGTCACGAGTTAACTGGAATGATATTTACTGATCTGTATTTAGTAAGATTCCCTCGATCTTCAGTTTCGTATTGTGTGATAATGTAGTTTTTCATCCAGTTATTCCGTTGCACAACTGATATGATGAAATAGCGCATAGACGAAGAGGTATATTTGGTGACTATCGCCACATCATAAACGAATATGAGGGAATACCGTCAGTGCATATACTTCATGTAGGTCTATGACAATTTTTAGCTTCAGATATAATGTTGTCACTGAAGGATACATTTGTTCAGTTACTGGATGTAAGTGTTGTAATTTATATGTCAACAGATTGCTCACAAATAAATGCTGTCAGAGAGATAACTAAGTATTCCACAATATATCTCTTGAGTCGATTTAGATTAAGCTCTCCTGATTGATCTGCGCATGCATTCATTTGGAAGGGATGTTGAACTACCTCTTACAGATCTACTTCTGCGAGCGTGAACATTCTCTCTGCTTTTGTCGAGAACACGTTTAATTATGAATTCCCACTGCATCAACCATATGGTAGTATTAACATTGATTGAAAAGTGGTTGTGATTGCTTACCCCCTGTTGATGAGACATTTTAGGGTGTGAATAAAACAAATTCTGGAATGGAGAGATTAGTGAAGTTGTTTTTGAAAGTGTATGCTCAAGTGATAGTGAACAAACGTCATGTCACCTGTAATGATTTTTTGAATTGACTGAAAACTGTGCATCTTTGCATGCTGATTAGGTCAATTCCAAATGGCATAAAGTGCTTTGATTGAATGTGACAATTTGCATTTTTACATCTGAATTTTATGTTAGTGAGAAATTTCCGTCTGACTGTTCCATGCGGGTTTTGATAAGAAACTTTAACTGAGGGTAAAAGATTGAAGAAATTGTTTGATGTTAGTTCTTAATGAATTAAAACAAGGGAATTTAAATCAAGTTGTGCTTGTCTGTATAAAAGGCGTTTACTGGGTTTCTTAACATTTCAGACTTTCCTGAACAATCACGTGATTATGATAACGTAAGCGCACCACATATGGGACAGTGGAATCCATGGAATAGTGGGAGTGGATCGCAAGCAGAAAATCAATGAAATATTGCATTGCAGCGACAAAAGCATTTCACTTCTTTTGTTACTCCTAAACATCGGTGAAATGTCCCGTCTGATGATTAGATAAACGAAAGGTCACTTTTGAAACTACAAAACACTGTAATGCATAAGGATTTTTATTCACCTTACCACATTTTGAGTGATCATCAAGCTCAAGAAAAGTTGCATAATTTCGGATCGCTACCACCACGATGACAGCTTACAGGTTAATGACAATTAGTGAATAACCGACCTTTTTTATCACAGTACGAATGAGGCGTATGCAACACAAAATGTGGTGAGATTTTGAATACACTTGTGTTATAGAAATAGCTATTGCAGATGAGTCATCGGTAACCATACCGACCAACTCTCGATTGAGAGCTGGTTGAGCTCTGGATGAATGACAGGATTTTCGACAGCGAAGTAGATGTTTCGCGACTTATGAAGGCAATACAAAGAGGCATTGCCATTAACTTCGTATCCAGGGCAACTACTTGGAACAAATATAAATTTTCTTCATTGGATTTGTTGGTCCTGTCAAAACTAACAACATCAAGAAAAGCAGTTGATAAATTCACGCGATCAACAGTTGCGACGAAGAAATACATAAGACACAAATTCACAGGTTGTTGATTTCTAGTAGCTTTCCTGAGTATTGGTTTCAATATAAATCCAGAAACATGTATAATTCATAAACAACCCACATAAATCAGGACTTAGAGTTTTACACTAATAAGAAAAATAATG
>NC_031495.1:1053005-1179200 GCF_000237925.1 Schistosoma mansoni
GTTTATACGAACCAATGATTCTTCAGTATTGATGGCTGTTTTTAACTCGAATGCAAAATACAGTACAATCGTTCCTGCTCATCTAATACTTCTTGATGAAATTGCGTTATTGCTGCGATTGCTAGTTTATACTTTAATCAAAATACTTCAAATTATCATAATCACACACGTATATATTTCATAAATCAAAAGTAATCTTACCACAATCCATGAATGGTGAAATCTCTCAATCCTCTCGGTAGCCTACACTAAAAGAGAGAATTTCAAATAATTGTTACTCAATTGAACAGAGATGTATGTGAACATAATATGTGCTGAAACTTATCAAATGCGATTCCAGTGACTAGATACATTTTAGTAGTGAAATAAGTTAGTTCGGTTAGTTGGCTCCAAATACTCGCCCTTGATATGAACTTAAAATTACCCATATCCAACATAATAGACCTGAATACTGAAAATGTGATTGCACATCTACTAAAGTGATTGAAATGGTTTACAATTTCAAGCAATCTGTGAGAGTGATTTGTCGAATTAATCTAGTTCAATGCGAAAAATATACAGTTGGAACTTCCATGTATGGTGAAATAAAGTAATGCCTTTACAAGGTGTAATTTGACCCCAACTTCCCTGAGTACAACCTGTCAATGAATAGCACAATGGTGAGTACGCGATCAGCGAATGACTCTGATCCATATCCACCAACGGAAAAATGGTAAACACTGATTTCACAATATATTACTTAATAAAGTTCATCTGTGAAATGTGAATAAATGGATTTAAGATCATGTAAAAGGACAACATTTTAAGTATACGAAATGTTTATTACTTGAGAAGATGCACAATGCGTTGGTGGCCAAGTCACCGAAAATACGTAATAGTCCCACCTGTTTTGACTGTATCCTACATGAAGGATGGTTACAAGTATTGACACCAGGAAACAGAGTGACCTGTAAACAATAGACAAATAACATGATCGATGAAGAGCAAAACACACCCTTAAGAAATACGAAGACCATTACCTGGATAAGGGAAATAAATCATCACGTCTTCATATTAATGAAAACAAGTATGCTTTATATGCAGAGATGGATGATGATTAGCCGTAGGATGCAGTGCAATAACAACGTGGTGCAGTAACTAATGTCAGTGTTTCTACGAGCCACGGCATACAATTCAATCTCAAACAATCCGTAAAGCATTTCTTTGACGTGAGCATTCTTCTAGTTCTTATCTCAATAAGCGTTCCGAATATTTAAAAACAATTACTACTACTACCACTACTACTGCACTACTACTACTACTAGTAGAATTCATATTTCCGATTTTTCAGCTCAGCTCTCATAACCACAGACATGGAACACATTTCGTCAACTTTTATGTGAAGCTACTATCATGTTTATCAGTAATGTTCAACTCATCTGTTTATTGTGGGAGCTCAGCAGTTATATGCAATAACAATTTTTACTATGTGAGTTCTGCAAATCACTCATCTACTTCGAAGAAACATGAACGATATTCCTGAGAGTTTACACAACCGATTAACATTTGGCCAACTGTTTCTCCCTAAAACAATTGGTTAAACGCCGAAACTCATTGTAATTAGAATAATTACGTCCATCAACAGAATACTTAGCGAAGACTTCACTGTTCTGACAAATATCGGTGTCACATATAACCCATAAATAAGTTTATTCAGTCAAGTATTGAATCAAGTGGAAAACAAAGTCAATCAACAAAAACAATGCGGTAGAGATTATTTGACAATTTTGTCAGTAAAGAGCAACGACTGGCTATTCATTTAAAAAATAATGAAGGCTGTATCCCTTTTTACCTGATTCTCATACAGTATTCTTCGTGAAAGAGGAAATGAAATCAAGACGTCAACTCACTGTGCTCTCATCATCAATCCAAATCAGTTGATGTATTGTGATAACTGAACAAACGATCTTTCGAACACCGTCGTATATACACTGTATTTCATGTGAGTTTAATCAGTGGCAGAAGATGGCACGTTCACAGAACATTTACTGCAATTGACAATGCTGATTTCATAATCTCTAATAATCTCTCTCGCCAGATTAGGCGGCATAAAAATACAATTTTCTCACACATTCACATGATGGACAGCACGTGATGTGCATTGATATACTTTATTTTACTTCATGCGTGTTTTCAGTCGAATGCAATTCATGGAGTCATCAACTATTTGATAATCAACGAAGAACTACTGCACTATCATTTGAACCTTCGTATTTCCATGTTCCTTGTTTCTACAACACTTTTCCAATTAGTACAAGCAATGCCACATGTTTCACTCGAATGATCACTTATAATCACACAGTCTGGAACCTCAGTGTGATCGAATCTACCACCTGCTCATACAATGAGGAAAATTTGTTTGGTATTGTGTTGACTGATCATAAGATTTTCTATGCTTTGTTCCTTGTATAAATCCGAAATGAAATTGTAATAAGAATCCATATTTTCTGCTTTGTGATGTCCAACTGAAACGCAAAAGTGCTGAAATGAAGTATGGTGAAGTAAACAATTCTTTGAATGGACAGATTGATTCTCCAGCTATTTGTCATCTAGATAATAATTTTACCAACAAACGCTGACAATAACATGGAATAACGAAGTTTCTTACTCATCCAGCTGGAATAAATTTAAAGTTGATTCCATAGCAAATTAATGTGGAATTTCATGAGAATTGAAACACAGTATTGACAAATATTTGGTCGAGTGATAGACTAAGATGATCGACTGATGGTTGAATGACACACGACCAATAATGCTTTTGTATACAGAGTTCAATTTAAACACAGTGACATGACGTTGTCTATCTAATCCACAAGATATTGATTTGTGCTCCTTTTGAGAACAGTCACTTGACATCATGATCGATTTGGAGGCACGTTTGTGGTGTCAGGTGTATGACTGGAATTCCAGAGATCACACGGTGCTTTTCTCCTGAATGTTGCGCTTTCTTTACTTTCAAGTCATCCATGGAAACTCATGAAGGTGCATTCGGAAATAGATCGCTCTGTGAGAATAAGAAAACTCGTCCTCTGGCATTGATTTAGCATAATCCGATAGTTTTTCATTAACCACACTGTTCCTCCACATAGACTAGCAAACTTTTCCTGACCTGTACACATTGAAATTCGACTTATACATGAGTATTCGTGCTACATTTTTATAATTTGCTATTGCGATTGAGAGCTATTAGGAATCCATATGATAGACTACCATTTGACGTATGTGTTACACAAAGTACATGTGAATCGGTGAATAACTAAGCATGAGTGGTTAGATTAGCATTTCTTTATTGGTACCGTTACCACGTTTGTTATTCAGTTATTTTATAATGCGATACTCTGTCATTAACCGCACTGTTCGACACGATAGCCATTCGTTTGAGCATCAAAATCTGTTTGTTTTTCGAGAAAACGATTTAAGTCGAATACAGTTGCCATGTTTGTTATTTAGTTCTTTCATCATTCTGAATAACTCCCACACGATGATACAGATAAGTAATTCTTTCGACAGCTTGAGAATGTCTGTCAAACTTGTAAACATTTTTGAAATCACCTCAAATATAATAGGAGTATAGGCGAATATCCAGTCGAAACAGTGTGAAGTGATTCTCTATCATCTGCATGCTCCACACAAGATTTATTCCAACACTGATTTAACTAGGAGTTTCCAGACACTTCTATAACTTGAGTGACTTGGCAAGGTGTATTTTCGTGACTGCTTCAACAGACATTCACCACTTCACCGCACAGACTAACCACGCTTGTTTCTTCACACTCAAGCTCCTACATTTACAAAACCAACACTGATATACTCAAACGCATGAATATGTGTTTCTCCATTGACTGAATCGTTCTCTGCCTCGTTTAGATTGCAATGGAAAATTTGCAGTTCTGAAGAATGTGTCTAATACTCCTAGTCGGTTAATTTCTCCACTAGCGACACATTTTCGATATGGAACAACAGCATCGCTCTTCTTTGAACGACAGTAAAAAAAACGTTTCATCATTTGTCCACTCCACCTCAGAAGAATCCCTCACCTCACAGCATTCCTATCTACCCATTTAAGATCTGTCAACATGTATTTGCATGTACATTATCTTTTCAGTATATAAAATGAGACACCTCCACTAGATGTTGATTGAGGTGGTTTTCGTTATGCTGCACTACTGAATATTACTCAGTGATTTGACTCACGCTTATTCCTTACTTTGATGAGTATTTCGAGGGGTGAAGGTAAGTTATTAGAAAAGAGTCGCATTGTTAACACTAAGCACTCATCACATCTACCGATAGACTAATTCAGACTCACTTTTATGTTTCTGAAAGCATCACTCTTCATCCAGTTGTTTACGATTTCTTTCGTTGAAAATCATAATTATTTTGAGATTGAAATGATTTTTTGAAATTATTGTTCTACCATCAGAAAACGTAATCACACCTCGGTGAATAACTACATTCATCAACAATGAGTAGAAGATGAAATTGTTGATGTTTCGTGACTTATTGTAAACTGATTCTTCAGAGATTAATAATACATCAAAGATGATATAACACAAGTTCAAACTGTTCACAGTGCACAACGCACAATCTTTCATTACTGATTAATTGTGACACGATATGATATGACTGATATGACTAGTTGAATGAACGCAGTCAGCAAACTCTAATTCAATCTGGGTGAAGAACGAAAATAACATATTCATTACGATTAGTCTATGTATGGATTATCCCGGTTTATCGGATATTTTGGAATGTGAATTTCCTCAATACAATCAATGTATACTTATAAATAGAAGTAATGACAAGTAGTGTTTGATAGTATCGACTGAACAGTAGATAGAATAATCGAACACAAGTCGTCGTTTGGAACACATATTTTATTGAATTAAGGTATAATTGAATAAAGGGACAGTATTTACATTTGTCGTCGCATCAACAACCTAAATTGCAAAAGTTTCAGTGAACTTATCGTAAACTGGTTGCAGCTTTATCAACATAACAGTTACATTTTAAGTGTTATGTGAAGTGTAGTCTAACTCAGTGATAAATTCTCATTTGATTATTTCTGTTCGCCCTTGTTCTCGAAAGGATGATCACGGTAGCTTGAAATTGTGGAGAATATTTGTTGCTCAGGTGGATGATTTTGATGGAGATCCTTCTTCCGAGCTCGATATTTTGATCATCGAAGTTACATCATTATTCTGAATGACATCATCACAGCCGATTAGACGGAGGAGGTAATTTCATTGGTGTCATTTTATTGTTCATGAAGATCTACAATGAACAGTCGGTGACCGTTTTTCATATTCTGTAAGTTTATTAAATATTACTGGAATGTTGTTCGTGCGAATGCTCTTCACAATCCTGAGTGCAATTCTCTGAGTTACGACAATAATTCTTGGATGTGCAGGTTCACGGGCTCTGAATTTGAAACAGTGAGACATCATACAACATTGTGCATCTCGCTTGCCGATCTTACGGAATGCGCCTGAATGCTCATTATGTGTTTAAAATGCTCCACAGAGTGTACGTACAGACCAATCATCCTGGTTACCAATGTACTTATTCATATTGTGAACGTTATGTGCCCCGATGTTTGATGTAAGTGGTAAAAAAAGTACTTGTGAATCGGTGAATAACTAGGCGTGAGTGCATTCGAATTGTCATCACATTTTGTGCTGCGTACACCTCATTCGTAATGTGATAAAAACCTTAAGTTATTCATTGATCGACATTACCTTGTGAACTGTCATTGTGGTGGCTACGATCCGAAATTATACAACTGTTCTTGCATCTGATTTTCACACGAAATGTGGAAAGGTGAATGAAACTGTTTATGCATTACAGTGTTATGGAGTTTCAAAAGTGACCTTTCATCTATTCAAGCATCAGACGGGACTTTCTACCGATATGTGAAAGCTCACTTGCTCGCTGCAATGCAATATTTCATTCGTTTTCTGCTTGTCAACCACTCCCACTATTCCGTGGATTCCACTTTTCCATATGTGGTGCGCTTACGTAGTCATAGTCACGTCATTGTTCAGGAAAGTTTGAAATGTTAAGAGACCTAGTAAAGGCTTTTTATGCGGTAACGCACAACTTCGTTTAAATTATCTTGTTTTGATTCAGTAAAAACAACAATTTTTTATTCCTTTCCCCTCAGTTGAAGTTTCTTATCAAGACTTGGATGAAACAGTCGGACAGTATTTTCTCATTAAGATAAATTCCAAATGTAGAATTGCAAACTGTCACATTCCATCATAGCACTTTGTGATTATTGAAATTGAACTAATCAGACTACAAAGATGCACAGTTTTCAGTCAATTCAAAAAATCATTACAGGTGACATGACGTTTGTTCACTATCATATGAGCACACACTTTCAAAAACATCTCCACTAATCACTTTATTCAAGAATTTCTTTTCATCACACCCTAGAATGTCTCATCAACAGGGGGTGAGCAATCACACGCACAACATTTCAGTTGACTCGTGACACATGAAAGTTGTAATATACAGTATCAGGTTGTTTGTCAATTCAAAACCGTATTTCCGAATCACAACATGGTTTCTTACAAGGTAGTCGCACATAATCGTCTGGTACATCCAAGTGACTCGATGATGTATCCCACAATATATCATATCATGAACTATATGGAATCCACGGCCTTCTACATTGCCGGCCTAAATTATTCTTGAATGATCGTTACCAAGAAGAAACTAAAGTTAATTCAAATACATCAACACCTAAAACAGTAACTAGTGTGGTTATTCAAAAATGTGCTAAGGTTTATTTTATTCGTAATATACGTTGACAGCATTTGTATCTGGAGTTACATAGAAGACACTTCACTGTATTCTGATGACCTGATGGAGCAGTACTCACGTCTCAACCCTAGTTTGTACATCAGGAATGAAACGAGATGACAGTATCGTGTAGAAAGTATCAGATTCAATTTAATATTAACAAGTTTTCTGGTTTTGAATCGTTTAGAGCAACCTGGGATTGTATTTTGAAGTGGATGGTGTTTCAGTATCCAAAAGACTAGTTTTATATGACATGTTTCCTTAAACTGAGTTTAAAACCGAATATCGTTGCTAAGCTGATTTGATAATCATTGTTCCATCCATCAACTTAGTTATTCATTTACCAAATTCACTATTCAAATACTCAGCAGTTCAGGGAATCAGTGAGACAGAATGTTTTGACTAACATTCAGATAAGCTGTGTTGATGAAAAAACTGTTGACGTGGTTGAAGTAAGGATGAATCGCCATCGATGTGAGTGAAGGTGTTTGTGGAAAACAACCAATTCGTTTACTAATTCACTCAACTACTTAAACGATATTGAGAAGAAACAAAAAAAATATTGGTTGATCGAATGTATATTTATTAGTTAAGAACAAATGAACTTCATGACGAGGATTTCTGTTTGTTGCAACAGACGTGACATGAATAATCATGGACGGTTTTGTTATTGTCAGAGTCAATCAGTGCGTTCATTAAACAACTTCATGCAACTATTGAAATTGAGGGAAGTTGAACTTCACTGGACAGTTCCCAAGGAACGGGCAGTTCATGAACTCATGTTTGCGATTCAAGCAAACACGCACCTCTTCCAGATGATACATCCCTCTCTTAAAAAAATGGAGGAACGGTAGAATTAAGACAATATTTGACAATGTTCACAATAAAATTCAGCTTTTTTTAATTATATCAATCAACATAATTTATTCAGTAAACTTCATATACTGGAACGACTGTCTGTTCACACATTTCATTAGAACTAAACAGTGTGCATGACTCGTAGATGACGATTGTCTATTGATTGTTTTCCAACTCATGACGTGTAAGATTACTACAATTTACTCATTCACTTTCACGAATATCTAATTATTGTTCAGGCAACGTTGCTCCATAATCACTACGAGGCCAAAACTCTATCTGTCACGAGTCACCGTTCAATGTTTCTCGTTTACCGATTGTTTGACTAGTGTCAACAGTCTCCCAATATTGTGTTAGGTATTGTGGATGTGTTTAGATTTGTTAGTCCATCTTTACACTTCAAATAACTCAGTATTTAAAATCGACTCCACTTATCGTCTGACTATGTTCCTGTCTAGAATTTGCTCAAGTGTCATTTGCAAGTGATGCAACATCCTGAAATGTCGTTTCCGTAAAGGATAAGATATTTGTGTAAGTATGTTGATTCTAACAACATTGATGTAAGTTTGCCGTCTAAACACGTATAAGAACCAATGTTTCGTTTTACTTTTAATGCCCAGTTCTGTTCCAACAATGAAATTTATATACAAGGAGATGGGATCGCGATATGAGTCTCCATTCTGTTCAGTTTTAGCAAACTGTTTCATGGCAAAATAATAAAACTACCTACTCAGTTCAATGTACAATCGATTTCACTCATACGCTATATACAAAGACGACACTTTTGTTGTTTGCTATGATAATATTGATTAAGAGGATATCTTACACACGTTCAACTCATGCCACCTCCCATAGACATCACGTCAGAAAGGGAAGGAGACCAATAAATTTCTTTTCTCAATGTTCTTCTTATGAGAAGTAATGGCTTTATGAAAAGACCCATCTTTAGAAAACAAACGTGGATATGCCAGCAAACGAACTTCTATAGCTAGGTTCCTTTAAGTAGTAGGAGAAATCTCATTCATTCTTTATGTTATCGCATGCATCATATATGCAGTTCGGAATGCATTTTCGAAGTACTCGCATTCCTCAAGAAAACATTGACGAAAAATGGCTATTGAAAGCGTTTCATAGAGAAAAATATGAAGAGAAGCAGTTTCGACAGGTCACCTAGTTGTTACGTTGCAAAGAAATATCTTCATGTAAGTCTGTAAGGGCAACAGAAATTAGTTGGCATGGAAATGCAGGAAAAATTTGTGTCTGTAACAATTAACGATAAATTCGCAAATAAATTACTTGAGTACGGTTTCTCCATTTTATCAAGTAACTTTGTAGTATTATGCCACTATTATGTACTATTATGTATTATGTACTATTATTATCTGTCACGAGTCACCGTTCAATGTTTCTCGTTTACCGATTGTTTGACTAGTGTCAACAGTCTCCCAATATTGTGTTAGGTATTGTGGATGTGTTTAGATTTGTTAGTCCATCTTTACACTTCAAATAATTCAGTATTTAAAATCGACTCCACTTATCGTCTGACTATGTTCCTGTCTAGAATTTGCTCAAGTGTCATTTGCAAGTGATGCAACATCCTGAAATGTCGTTTCCGTAAAGGATAAGATATTTGTGTAAGTATGTTGATTCTAACAACATTGATGTAAGTTTGCCGTCTAAACACGTATAAGAACCAATGTTTCGTTTTACTTTTAATGCCCAGTTCTGTTCCAACAATGAAATTTATATACAAGGAGATGGGATCGCGATATGAGTCTCCATTCTGTTCAGTTTTAGCAAACTGTTTCATGGCAAAATAATAAAACTACCTACTCAGTTCAATGTACAATCGATTTCACTCATACGCTATATACAAAGACGACACTTTTGTTGTTTGCTATGATAATATTGATTAAGAGGATATCTTACACACGTTCAACTCATGCCACCTCCCATAGACATCACGTCAGAAAGGGAAGGAGACCAATAAATTTCTTTTCTCAATGTTCTTCTTATGAGAAGTAATGGCTTTATGAAAAGACCCATCTTTAGAAAACAAACGTGGATATGCCAGCAAACGAACTTCTATAGCTAGGTTCCTTTAAGTAGTAGGAGAAATCTCATTCATTCTTTATGTTATCGCATGCATCATATATGCAGTTCGGAATGCATTTTCGAAGTACTCGCATTCCTCAAGAAAACATTGACGAAAAATGGCTATTGAAAGCGTTTCATAGAGAAAAATATGAAGAGAAGCAGTTTCGACAGGTCACCTAGTTGTTACGTTGCAAATAAATATCTTTATGTAAGTCTGTAAGGGCAACAGAAATTAGTTGGCATGGAAATGCAGGAAAAATTTGTGTCTGTAACAATTAACGATAAATTCGCAAATAAATTACTTGAGTACGGTTTCTCCATTTTATCAAGTAACTTTGTACTATTATGCCAAATGTAATCAGTTATTCTTCACGATCACTTCACTGTTACGTTACGAAAAATAGTGCATTTTTTTATGGCTTTAACAGCGAAAGTGATTAATTCAACCGAAAACATAAACCGTATTTCGGAGAAGAATAAAGAGAACAGTTTCGTCCTAACTATGGAAACCATTTAATTATTTTAATCAAAAGATATCACAAAATGTGGCAGGTATGTATCAAGATAATATTAAAACTAATCTAGACTGGTGGTATCTTTATAAACATCAAATATTTGAAACAAAGAAATTGGTAAATATTGACTCCAAGCTATTTCCATGGTGAACGCAAAGAAAAGACACATTTTTTTGTATTTAACGCTCATCATTCCGTAGATTGAATATCTATAGGTGCTGATATTTCTAGAAACTTGATATGATGATTCTATAGACATCTTTGAAATCAACATGTGGATTATTTGAGTGAACACGTTAAATTGAACACTCAGGTAAATAGCGCATATCTATTATTCTCTCATCACGAAAAAAACTAATCTGTATAATATTCTCTGTTTGTCAATGAAATTGACGTTGTTCACGACCTTCATGTCTTCGTTAACAGCAATAAGGAAACTGGTCGATTCACATAGAAACAAGTAAAACTAGAAGCTTATTTTTTATAGACACATAAATTGGTTTCTATTTTGTCAGTTTTTGTGCACAAAATGTTCATTTGGTCGCTAAAGTCAAAACTATTACCAGTTACATCATGATTAAGTCCTTCCTTCAAATGAATGGTCTGACGACGTCGTTCAGCTGACAGTCTCATTTCTGTCGTCAATGCATGAGCGACCTTACAGGATTATTATTCTTTCTTGTTCAGAAAAAAATTGAGGGAAGATATAGACGATCTGCTAATCCTTTTCTCATGAAGTCTTAGTCTAGATGTTGCGTACTGAATAAATAAAGAAATGTCAATTATGTCAAAATTCACATTGTGAATGATAAATTTGTCATCCAAACAATGCAGTAGTTAATGACTAAAATAGTTCGAAAGTTTTTACGCTTGATCATAAAACAATGTTGTAAGACACGATGAACCAGAGATCACATTCTAATCTCCTAACTTTGTCTACATAACTCACTGTCGAAAGCGAATAGGATATTGAGGTGTTAGGAGAGCCAGTACTCATGTTGCATGAATCATAATGTCAAACTAAAAATGTGTCTGATGGCAATTTATCGGAATAACAGTCACACAAGCAGCATCGTCCAAAATATCAACACAACGGAACAGCGCAAACAAAATGAAATGAAGAGATCAGTGAACCGTTCAACCTATTATATATAAAATATGTATCAGAAATTACAATTAGATTACTGAAAGCACTTGGAGCATGTGATGCACATATACTATCAAAATGACTTCAAACGATGCCAACCAAGGCAAATAACAAAATGGCAGACGAAGAAAAACAAAACATCATCTCTTACACTAACTGTTTTAATTGCGATAAACATATTATTGGACAATGTGAAACTCCCTTCGTCTTAACCTGCATGAGTATCGATTACCAACCAAAACCACGGCATATCTTTGGTGATATCGATGTATATGGGCAATCGAGGATAAACATTCGACTGAAAAATGTTTTAATCCTGAGTAGAGAAAATAATGAAAACACCAGAGAATTTTGAGAAGCTTGACACTTATGCCAGTGGCCAATCAACAAACACATCGAAATCACTTTATTTCATCAACTAACCAGAAAAATCATAAACAAATATTTGACCAACAATCAGACCAAAGGGAGATTTAGTTCCTACCAAAAAGGGAAGAATTGAGTGAGAACTGACCTTAGGAAGAACCATCGGCTTTTAAAAGCATATACAATCTCTCATACATTATGTTGATTGAAATGATAGATAATTCATTGAATAAATGCTTTGCAGTTATTTTCTGTTGAACAGACGTCATTTGATGGTCTAACTTATTTTTGTGCATTGCTCATTACTACTGACTGGTATTTAGTAACTAGTTCGTTTATAATGATAAGTGAGCAAAGTTGTACTCAATTTAGTGTGGCTGATGGCCATTGTACGTATTATCTATCATTCGTCCTCCAATAATTAAATCTAACACCTTAGTTTGTATGCAAGAAAGCCTAACCTTCAGACCATTTGTCAAGTGCACAATGTCATTCGTGTCTAACTTTAATAAATTCATATTAGGCTGAAACGACCATCTAGTATTTGCTGGTTTTCAAAAGGGGTGTTTAACAAAAATCGGTTTGTCAACTCAATGAAATATATTCACTTCAAAGCAATCATTAGAATTTCATTGGAAAACAAAGGTTTATTCATTTCAGTGAACCTATCATACTCAAATTACTTAAACTTTCCCATTACCTTGAAAATTATGTATAAGTGGGGAATGTTACAACATGCAACTCGTATCTGCAGAGTATATGCTGCTGAATCTCTATTGAAGCATAAAACTACGGGTAACTTCTGAGAACTAATATTGGACCAATATTATTCATATATTCTTACTGTACAAATATTCGGTAACTAGATTATGCATATCTATATTGCTATTGTTATAAGCTGTCTCTTAACCTGATGACTACTATTATACGACTATTTCAAATTATACTAGGTTTATTGATAACCATCTCTCACGATCACGGCTACTTCTTAGCTTGATCTTGTATAGATGCTATTCCCTATTTTATGGTGTGATTACGTCTGTTTGGCTGGCATATAAATGGGGTATGTTTGAAATAAATGATTCGTATAGTAGAAGTTCATATTTGGCATTCTGGACCGAGCAGGTAGGGCTAGGCGAACAAAGGACCGAAACGGATGCTAGGCTACTGATACCTGTCGAACGCTATTGGCTAGCTGAGTACAAAGATTGAAAAGGTTGAATTTCCATTGATGAATATATCACGTGATAACCAGCCGGACTTGAAGTTACAACATTTCCGATTGATTATTAGAACTGATTTAGGGATTGATCAATGGAGAGATGCAAGTAAACACTACCACAGCAATTTAAACTACACTCCATTGCATAAGCAAGTGGTGATCAGGACTTTGTAGCCAAGTGGATAACGCGATGGAGTTTGAAGAGAACGGCACTGGATTTGAGTCATAGAGTGAATATCAATTCTGAGATGCAAGTGGTCCCAGCTGACGAGTCTCAAATAACATGAAACGCCAGACAAACTGGATTCCACTACTAGCCACTATCCATCTTTGCCTGTAAATAGATTTCGGTTGAACTGTCGATACCTCAAAATGTGTTTGACAAAAATTATAAAAGCGTTTCTACCGTTAGGTAATTAATGGAAGTATGACATTCAGTTTCGATAGCCGATTTAATATAAATATTGATCGATAGCATTCGATCAGCACTGAGAAAGACTTGACATGCGTGATATTGATCACCACCGAGTGATCAAACAATTTTGATTATATCTCAGTTCTACAGCAGGTCGGTCGCGGCCCGAATAGCTCAGTGGTAACGTCTCTGACTGTGAAGCTGAGTGACACGGGAACAAATCCGTCATAGAGCACCTGTTCCCTCAGGATTACAGGTACATCTTGCTGACGAGTGTCGAGTGGCAAGAAACCCGGGTCCAGGATTTCCTGTTGACCACCTCCAACCATCATCCTATCTCAATATAAATATTAAACATCCTGAGCGCCTTCTAACTGTTGAGACACATATCTTTCTAATAAGCTGTGTAACCAATATATCAAAGACAGTGCACCAATGGATGGTCATTTGTACAACAAATCAGATAGTAACGTTGTCCGAGAAAACCCAACTTGTGTATAAACATCCCCAATTCACAACCTTTACGAATGTTTAAAATTTTGATCATAGTGAGTATATCACTCTTATCATAGCGAACTGCATTCCTGATATGAGATATATGTAACAAAACGAAATATTCCCATCTCAGTCTGACTTCGACACATCATAAACAAAAACAGAACGTCTTCATCATGCTCATGGCTGGAAGTATTGCGATAATCTCAATCCAAATGTGTGTAGTAAAAGAAGGTTGAATTATTTAGCGTAATCCACTACTCAACATGCAATATAATGAAGATATTTGATTTCATTATGCATTGGAAAATCACTCCTATCTTTTATTGAAATTGAGAAAGCGACCGATAGTCATTGCTCTTCTAAAGTGTATTATAAAGAAATTATTCATCAAACAAGTTGTACGAATATTCAAGACCATCCAGCTATAACTCCTCACTCCATGATGCTTTTGTGTGTTGCCGTATTATACTACTTATCAATAAACAATAGTTCATGACGTTGATCAACTATACATGATGAGTACGATAAAGACTGGCACACCTGCTCTGTGATATGACATTATCTCCTGTTCGTATTGATGTGACCATATTCGGTCTGACATTTCGTCATAACACAAAGGTTTTTTCCTCTACTCCAACAAGTTTCAATAAATTTTGGTGAGTTCTGCACAGAAATCACTTATGTCCACCAGTTATATTTCTAGGTAAAATAATCTGAAAACTAAAAAACGTCCGTCAAAGCAATCGATTAACTATTCTCAACCATACATTGTTATTAGGTGACCGTGCTATTGTAAACCTAATTTGTATGAACTTTCGGTAAGAATATATCTTTTGATGAGACTTTAATTTGATGGACAACCATTGAGTAGCGCTGAAGTGAACTTAGGAATGTCGATATGATTACCAGGGCTAAATGATAGTTAGAAAGTAGTGTGAAGAGTAAGGATTATGATTTGCAGTTGATGGTTAAACTTAGTAATTATTTTTTGGTTTACAACCCTAACTGCCATCAGCTAAAATACCCAAACGCTATTTAGATATGGGAATGGATAACTTTTGCGCTGAAATCAAAGCTCTGTCATCCTAAATCTAATTACGTTCGTCCATAAATTATAGTCTCGCTAGTTAGAATATAATACTATTTGTTCCTTTTACAATGCTTTTATAGTAATACGCATGCATGTTAACAAATTGGTTGCCTGTTAAGTACCGATTATCGGTCGATGTGAATTCACAACTCGGCTACCACACCACGTTGAAAACAACGGTTCTCGTCTTTCTCATCATTAACCAGTACAAATTATTTCTGAATGATAAACAGTATTCTTCATTTACTTATGTTTGTATAAGCTTCTAATCAAAATACTATACTTGCAATACTTTTGTTGATTCTGTATACTGTCACTAGCCCTTATCTTTGCAATTACAATATCCGTTAACTGTCATACTACAATAATTCATGTTTTATTTTTACCTGAACTCACTGAACAGTATTTAATCACAGTGCACCCAAAATATTCCACAGAAATGTATGATAACTTAGAATATTCACGTTTTAACTGGACCACAGTGAACAGCTTTTATTAGTTATGTAGAAAAAGATACTTGTGTTATTTTTTACAACTGACCACTAAATGTAGATGACATTGCGTGACTAATACGCTACAACGACTATTGAGGCTTATACGCAATTCGTTATAGTAATCTCTTTCCTTACTAGCACTAAAAAAAGAGGAAGAACACAAGTCCAAAGACCATCGGTTCAGGATTGTTACCTTAATTCAAGCACTTATTTATTTAATTTAAAAGTTGGATCCGCTATTATTATTATGAGTCGATTGACACTAGACCACCATGGAAACCTTCGAAACACTAGATTGCCGTTTTGTACTGGGACAAGACAGACAATAAAGCAGTTATAACACATTTGTTGAAAGTGTTGTGACAACAGTGGTTTCAGAAAGTATTTTGCTATGATGAAGCGTAACTGCAATCACAGTTGATGACGATCCGAAAACGATATCTGTTTTTGATAAGATCGATTGCATTCAACTTGTCGGTACGAATTCATCACAAGAAATAACGAAGTCTATTGTCGACTGAACATCCTGCATAACATTCGCAGAACTGTGAGCAATTCGCCGCCACAATGAACGATGGGCAGGTGAAATCTTGTAGAAGAAGAATACACTTATTTTACACACGACAAACAGTTTGTGGTCAACTGTTATATATAAGATGGTTTCTTTTGCTCATTTGGAAAAACCGATTCTCCATAGTATCACACTACAGTTTGAGCTAAACAGACAAAATGTTCTATTTAATGACTATGTAATGTATAAGCAAATGGAATTTAGCAAGATCAACCTAAAAGGCTTTATCTCAAAATGAACAGTCTTATAACAAACAACTAAAAACTAAGCACAAAATTTAAAGTAAACACATTTGTGATCATCATATTTTTCAAGTACCTATAAGTGTAATGAATACAAATTAACCTTTGAAAACAAGATTTCAGTTCAGGTTTCTATTTCATTTGGAATTCGTTACTGTATGAGAACTTTGATCAACATTCCTAAGTGATCTGTGAATTTACAAAATTATGACTTGATTGTTAGTTGATTCATCACTCTATGAAAGAGAGAAATAAAAAATGTGATATTATCACACCATTGTAACTCAAAGTCCACCATATCCGTTCACTGTATATAAGACAATGGTATTATGATAGTTGCTAAATACGGGAGAGTACATTCAAGAGTTATTTGGACATGCTCACATCTATTTTGTGTATTGCTTCACTAATAACTTTTCTTGAAGCTCATATTTCAGTTAAGAACGAAAAGTTTGAACCATTGTCAGATGACATAATCTCGTATATCAATGAACATGTAAGTATTCCTTCTTTGTGATAATGTTAGAAATGACATTTATTGTAAAGCGATGTATGTTGTATCTATGCATAACCAATGGTTTTATTGTTAACTACCGATTGGATCAGGATAGATCAACTACTTTGAGAAGTAACTCGCTTCTGTGCGAAACAATAATGTACAACCGTTCAGAGCACTCTTCCTAAAAACTGAAACTACTTTTAGTATATCGTATTCACCTATAACTGTTTCGTCCGCCATCAGCTTAATACTGATTTGATTTCATATATCTGAGTTGAATACAACAACAATTCCAAATCTTCATATTTGAATTATATTTGCAGTTCAAAATTATCATTATTGTTTCTCATTAAATTTTTGATTTCAACTTGTTTATTCTTCAGCCGAATGCTGGATGGAGAGCTGAGAAAAGCAACCGTTTCCACTCACTGGATGACGCCCGAATTCAGATGGGTGCAAGAAGAGAAGAACCAGATTTGAGGAGGACGAGACGTCCCACAGTTGACCACAATGATTGGAATGTGGAAATTCCATCAAGCTTCGATTCCAGGAAGAAATGGCCTCGTTGTAAAAGTATCGCGACCATTCGTGATCAATCACGATGTGGATCATGTTGGGTGAGTGACATTGATGAGATTATTTGAAAACGTATGCAATGTTGACATAAGTATTATTATTTCTATATATCTGTGACTGTGTGGAGGATCTCACAAACGTCAGACTGTATCAGAGTGAGATATTCTAGAGAAATAATTTCAAAAATTACTGCATGGAAGCACTTTGGTCAACTAACGGAACACAAAATGTTAGACTCCAGTGGCTTGTAAATGTTTAGCAGTCATTCCATGTAAATATGCTATGAAACCTTATACGTCTTCATATTGACATTGCTTTCTTCCAGGCTTTCGGTGCGGTCGAAGCAATGAGTGATCGAAGCTGCATACAGTCAGGTGGCAAACAAAATGTCGAACTGAGTGCTGTTGATCTTTTGAGCTGTTGCGAAAGTTGTGGACTTGGATGTGAAGGTGGTATCCTTGGTCCTGCTTGGGATTACTGGGTGAAGGAAGGTATTGTTACTGGAAGTTCGAAGGAGAATCACACAGGTTGTGAACCATATCCATTTCCGAAATGTGAACATCATACCAAAGGAAAGTATCCTCCATGTGGTAGTAAAATCTACAAGACTCCTCGTTGTAAACAAACTTGTCAGAAAAAATATAAAACCCCGTACACCCAAGACAAGCATCGAGGTGAGTAATGTTTTAGACAATGATAATAGTTTATCATGAGAACTTTGACTTGTCACTAAGATTAACCGATCAACATAAGGTCTTCTATATTCAAATTTCGCATGAACACTTTTCACTCAAATAGATTTAGAACCAGGTATTGTAACCATAGTTTACATGAATCGAATACGTACATTCACCTACATTCCGACTGTTCGATGCATGAGAATAGGAAACCAATTTCGAACAGTGATACACGAAATAAGTTCAGCAATAATTATATGAAATTTCACACTTGACAATGAATATAACTAAGCTTGTATTCTTGTTACATTTTGTGGATTAAGGCATGTTTTTGGAACAAAATTATTTACTGAAACTTAGAGCTAACGTGATGATTATACTTCTGGTCTTTTAAATGTCGCATACGTCGATCAGCCATATCGAAAACAGTCACATTCGGAAGCCTTGTTCATATAAAGTTATTGCCATAGTAGTCATGTCACACATCGAGAGTTCATTTCGCATAGATGTATCACTAATCTTTCAAGTGATTACATATATTTCACTGTAGTCTGTTCGAATTTTGTGCTTCGAATTACGCAGGAAGTCCCTCATCAAATATAAGCAAACAATTGCTTAGAATGATGATTCTACTATAAAATATTCATCTTTGAGATTACTTTTGATAGCTCTCTATTGAATGAGTATAAATACAAACTAATTTGACATCGATGGTGTTATCATTCTATGGAGTAGACTTCATGCTTAGTGTTTATCATCGTTTCATTTCTATGTTCGAATAAGTGAAAAGAATAAGACTAACAATAAAAGCGAATTCCATTTACTTCTCCATTAACACTGATAACAGTTTCATTTTCACACATTGATATGTTAGGTAAATCATCCTACAATGTTAAAAATGATGAAAAGGCTATTCAAAAAGAAATCATGAAATACGGACCAGTAGAAGCAGGCTTCACCGTTTATGAAGATTTTCTAAATTACAAATCTGGAATCTATAAACATATTACTGGAGAAACACTTGGTGGGCACGCTATACGTATTATCGGATGGGGTGTGGAAAACAAGACTCCTTATTGGTTGATTGCGAATTCGTGGAATGAAGATTGGGGTGAAAATGGATATTTCAGAATAGTGCGTGGTCGTGATGAGTGTTCCATTGAATCCGAGGTAACAGCCGGTCGAATTAACTAATAACACAATCTTTGAACATCATCAAACAATGTTATTTAGAGTTAATCAAGTCATTACAAATGTATACTAATACTTCAAATAAAAGTTTTATATTCAGATTAACTCTTTTTCCTTTTATTGTATAAATAAACTATTCCGAATTCTCACTAAACTCTTTACTGAACTGGATGTTTTTGTTAACGTGATTATCGATTCTCTTTGCACAATGAATTTATCATCAACCTGTAAAGTGGTACGTGTTCTCATTGGATCGAACACTTCAAAATAGAAAGTAATCATTTCCGTCTAATAAAATTTCTCCTAGAATTATTTAGAATGGTAAGTTGCGTAAGACCGACAATGATGTAATCTCGAAAATGTTAATTCTGCCTAAATGAGTTAACATCGATGGATTCAATGTCCATAATAAATGATGGAAGTAATTTTGTAACTAGTAGTACAACTTTGGTGGACGAGATCAGAAAAGGGAACAATCGAATGTATGTGGATACAAAAATACAAAATATCTTAGAAAAATCTGAGAAGCACAAGTAAATAGTTCATTTACAATATGTCTGTTAACTGTCTCAGACATCATTATTCTTTCGTTTCCACAACAATCATTCTCTGTTCTCGTTCTCTTATTTTCGAATTTACCCTTCCAAAGCCAGGCGTTTCACTTTCGATTGATGTTACATAACACTTACATCTGTCGACAGCATCAGCACACACCATACAACCAAAAGTCAACTCGATGTGTCAGTAATTTAGGATGCGATACTTTTTCAGCAAATGATGTTTTTACGAAATGAGTAGTGGTTAAATGAGTCATGTACTAGTGATAAAAATACCATTGACAGTTATTATGCAAACATTTATGAATAAGCCTGAGAACACTAATGAAGGCATTGTTGAATGTGCTGTTCACACTGACCTGTGCATGCAGTTTCTAACAGTTATTAAGAAATGAGAAAGAACGTCTCAAAACTATTAGGATATCAACAGAAATTAAGAACAAAAATTATCTTTCAATGTACCTATCGGTAGATAACCTGACGTAATTAAACTGGAATCAGATGTAAACCTGTGTTATGATAGGTAATATTCAGGCAACTTGTACAAAACGCACGTGTTAAAAACGTGATTGATGAATATCAGCATTCAAATACTTAAATCCGCTAACTGGCAAATCCATTGTTTATCCTCTCAATTCCCAGCCTGATGTGTGTGAAAAACGTGTTTAGAAATTGATCAGTTTTACGAATAAGCCGTTCAATAAGATTTCATCGCAGAATTATTATGAAGAAGCGTTTGTTATGATTGGTTAGCTTTGATAACATGAGCCTATAGACAATAGACATGTACATAGTAACAATTGTTTACCGCCAACGTGATATTCTGGGTGGAGTTTATAACATGATACATCACGTATTTCTTGTGATCGGCTAACAATTCGGTGAATTATGGGCAATTTTCCGTGTTCTCAATGATTAGATTTCTTCTACGTATATGTAATTGTGTTATATTCATCTGTACAATATTGAAGAATGAGACTTTTAGCTTATAAGGATGGCTATTATTGACAAACTCATTTTCTTTAAAGTGAGTTTAAAATCTTATTTTACCTTTCATTATAAAACCATATATGTCAGTTTAACCATAGTTCAATCTAAAGGAAACAAAGGACAACCACTAGTTCAACCAATCTACAGAATTAATCAACTTATAATCAGAAGGGGTTTTGTGAAGATGGTAGTAATTTTAAATGGTTGAATCCATGAGTCAATCAAAGCTAGACCACCATGGAAGACCGAGAAGCATTAGCATACACCGTACAACCAAAAGTCAAATTGATGTGTCAGTAATTTAGAATGTGATGATTTTTCCACAAATGATAATAATAATAATATATTCTGAAAATAATAATTGCAGAATTCACACCAGTTTACAGGCATGATCAATTTGATATAAATAGCAACAATTGGTGTAGAGAACAAACATGACATATAATATTGTTTTAAGTTTGCTAATTCAGTAATCGTTAAGTAGTTTATTTCTGACATGTGTCACGGAAATCCAATTCATCAGCAGGGTGTTTTAATTTTTTCTTAAGTGAATAGCCGTATGATTTAAGAACGTTGTTCTTGAAGGGTATTTTCAGTGCCAGAATGAGTTATTGATAATTATCTACAACTAGAGAAAGAAAAATTAAAGCAGAGAGCACTGAACAACAAAACAATGACGTATCACCGAAACATAGCCTTCCACACTTAGCTGTATAAAGCTCTAGTTGCCATTTCGAGCACCAGTGTCCTACCCTGTTAAGCTCCGTGTTGATGCAAATTGGAATAATGCTCAGCTCACGTGAAGAAAATGAATACACTACTGCAATATCATTTGCATACAAAAGAGACATAATCACACAAAAACATTCGCAAATATCATTGATAAAAACTGAAAACAGCAAAGCGCCTAAGACACCACTCTGTATTACGTCACTTCTAACGGGAATGGCATTCGACAATGAAGAGTTGATTTTAACTATTTGATGTCGATTGCTGAGGACGGAATCACACCAACCAAGCAAAGGGTTTTGGACCCCAAAAGATGTGAGTTTACTTATAAGTAGTTTGTGGTTGACCACGTCGAAGGCCTTAGAAATGTCCAGGCACATCTCTAATACTAGATATCATTGGCTACGAAGAGAATAAACCAAAATAAACAAGCCAAAGTGACATGTCATACAAGATGGATTTTTAGGAAAAACTTGTTGCGTATCATTGATAACTTTTTCAGTCAATAAATAGTTGGATAGTTCGTCACTAATAATTTTTCCATAATCCTTGAGTTATATTTATCGGACGATAATTGTTCATGTCAGGAGTGGAATATCTGGACAACCACATTTGTAAAGAAATGATTAAATCTTGTCTGCTCCATGGCCTCTCGAAACTTTGAGGTTATTTAAAGACTTACTAATTTTCAAGCACGTGAAGGAGATAGATTTTATTGAGTTTCTAGACACCCATTTAACCTTTGAAACAGCGCCAATTTCAAGAATACCACTGAAAAGGTCCGCCATAGTTTTAGAGTGGTATATAAAACTGTTATTATGCAGGATGCATGATATATCAACATTTTGAGTTGATTTAGCGCGTTTATTGAAAAGGAGGGTTAGGTTTTACACTTTTGAGTTAGTGCTTAGTGCTAATAGCTCTTCAATAATGGCTTTTAACCCATGTTTCTCTTTCATTTGGTTAAAAATTATTGTTATTAGTGTAAGTGCCGTGAAGTCGTTAGATTTGAAATAACGTTTCTGTAGGCGTCTTAGTTTATTACGATATTTAGCTGGTATATAGAATTCGTGAAGTTTACTAATCTTGTACGTTTTGATTAATGCACAGGGATCTAGACAAGAGTCAACAATCAAGTAGAATATGTTGATGGCATCTGTCAAACTATTACACGAGAAGAATTCATCCCAGTCTGAGAGTTTGATCAGTGAGCGCAAGAGGTTCCAGTCTGCATGCTTATTGTCTCTATAACTGCAGGTTCTTTGAATTGGTCGGTTATAAGAGGGATAGATGGGGAGAGCACAAGCTACTTTCTTATGATCACTGCTTCCAAACTCGTCGTATACTTGTATAGATAGTTGGTTGACATCTCTATTAAATATAAGATCAAGTATATTATCGCCCTTTGTTGAGGTACGAACCCACTGTGACCAGCAGTACAGGTTATGGATTGACGAAAATTCATCATTGCTAGACTGACAGCTACCGGTACTCCAGTTAATCCCAGGATAATTGAAATTGCCAGTGATAATCCTAACATTGAAGTTTAGTGTACATGCATGTATAAATGCATTGATAATAAGATCATTCAAATTATCCGAACTATTAGAAGCTCTCTATATACATCCTAGAAGTAGATTATGATTCAGGGTGTTGTTTGATATCCAGATCGATTCCAGTAAACAATTCAAGACACTTTCTTCAACTTTGTTAGTTCCTGAGGTATCCAAAGCAAATATAAGACAACTGCCTCCTCCCTTATTTTCTCTGTCACAGCAATAGTGTCGATAGTTCTGGATATATAATTCGGAATCGGCTACAGATGGATAACACCATGTTTCAGTGATAAGTATAAAAAAAAGGTTTGGCTAGAAAATTTAAGACTCTCGTGGCTGAAATTTTGTTCAGAAGTGAACGAGCGTTAATAAGTAATGAGTTTAAAAAGGGAGTATGGAGTGTAAAAAAACCCAGAGCATCCCTATTGATGGTATGTGTTCTGGATTTGCCCGGACTATGGTTTTGACTGTGTTTGTCTGATCACATGTGCTATAGCTTGAGCGAACTGTTGTGCAAGCCGAACAAGGAATTCACAGTTGATTCCATCACACTTTGTTGTGAAATTTCATAGGTATTAAAACAGACTACTGGCATATATTTTGTTGAGTGATGAATTTAGATGGTCGATCCACGATGGAATGAGACTCGACCAATTCTGCAATTTCATCGATGTGTACTGTCTTGAGACGGTCATTGCTCACTTACTTGACAACGCAGTGCCGATCAACCTTGAAAGTCTTATAATGGAAGAAAAAACGTGAAAAGTTACTGTGTTAAGCTGTTCCAAATGTTGACGTACCGAATCTACTCGTACAATAGCATGTGAACAGGTAGATAACTGTCGAGGGAAAGCGATCTGTGGCTAGTATTTAATCAACAGCACGAATAACCTTCAATCATTTTTCCACTCCACCTCAGAAGAAGCCCTCACCTAACAGCATTCGTATCTACTCATTTCAGATCCATCAACATGTATTTACATCTACAACGTTACTTCAAGTTTATTCAATGAGACACCTTTTCTTGATGACGATCAAAGAGTGTTAGTCACGCTGTACTACTGAACATCACGCAGTGGTTCGATTCACCCCCAGTTTTTATATTGGTGTGTATTTCAAAGAGGTTGAAAAGGCGTAGGTAAGTTATTAGAAAAGAGTTGCATCGTCAACACAAAGCACTAATCACATCTACCTGTAGACTAATTTAAACCCATTTTTATGTTTCTCACTGCATCACTCTTCATCCAGTCGTTCACGATTTCTTTTGCTGTAAATTATGATCATTTTGAGAGTAAAATGATTTCTTGGAATGATTGGTGTACCATCAGAAAAAAGTTATCAAACACCGGTGAATATCTCAGTTCACCAATTCAGATTATAAGTTGAAGTTGTAAATGTTTCGTGACTTATTGGAAAGTCATTCTTCATAGAACCATTATGCATTATGAAGAATAATTGTGTTTCCAGTTTCACTGAAAACGATGTCCGAAAATGTCTCCAGTCACTCAATTCATCCCAATGTTTAGGACCTGATGGTATCCCAAACCTCATTTTTTAAAAATGTGCTGATGTTTTATGTTATCCATTAACGAATATCTTTAACAGATCCTTCTCAACTAATGTCTTACCGATAATGTAGAGAAAGATAAAGATAATCCCTATACCAAAGAAAGCTTCTGGTGATAAAAATGTGAAACTTAGACCCATTGCAATAACTTCACCCTTCCTTAAATTAATGGAAAAATTACTGATACGACCACTTCAACCTGCAATAAAAGAGCACTGTGATCCATATCAGTTTGCTTACAAATGCAAAAGAAACACATTAGATTCCGTTGTTGTTCTGCATCACAATATAGTGTTCGGGTTGGAAAAGGGTAAGAAGTATGTTAGATGCGCCTTCCTAGACTTTACTTCTGCTTTTGATTCTATTCCAAGACACCTCTTACTTAACAAGCTGATCAGCGTCGACATTGACAGCTGGATAACCAATTGGCTATGTTCCTACCTTCCCTTCTGGAAGAGAACAGTACACTGTATTCGAAAGAAAATGTTCAACATCTCTATTGTCTAATAAAGATGTGCCTCAAGGAGCTGTTCTTTCACCTCTACTCTTCTCGTTTTTTATGCATGTTCTGCCATCTTACACAGAAAACACTTTTGTAAAATATACGGACGACCTCACTGTATGTATGCCGATTTCTACCTTCTTACATCCCATAGAAATGAATGAGTTTGTATCTCGTATTGAAAGGTGGTCTGTTGGTAATGGTCTCTTACTGAATCCATCTAAATGTCAAGCTGTTAATTTTAGCTTGAGACATGGACAGAACCTACACTCTATTTTGGGATCCCATAATGCTTGTGCCATTGGAGACTCCTTATTAAGCACAGTGTCAAAGGTCAAATATCTTGGTGTCATTTTTCCTCTGATCTTTCTTGGTCTTCTCATGTTTTACTCTTATCGAAAAAAGTTCACCGTTTGACATACTACATAAAGAGGCTGCATGCTTTTGGGATTACTCGCCATTTACTCTTACAATTTGTAAATTCCTGCATATTACCTATTATTCTATATTGCTCTACATCATTCTTTCCGGGGCTTTTGAGAAAAGACTTTGCTGTTTTGCGTAGAGTGCTGAAGGCGGTTTGCAAGATATGTGGTGAATCTTTTGAAGTCATTATTAATATGCTTGTGGATAGACATCTTAAGTCTTGCAAACTCTTGGCAGGTGTTATCTTATCAGATACTAACCATCCGCTTCATTCATATCTTTCTCCTTGTATATCTTCTGGTAGAACGATGTTTTCAGTAGACAAGACTGCATCACGCAAGCAAGTCTATAAAAGTTCTGTAATACCTTACTTAGCAAATTTACTTTGTGACGAACAGGCTGTTAGAGTTGACCTAGTAAATAACCTGTCTTCTTAAGCATGTTTCAAATTTGATAATTTGTATAAACTCATTTTTACTTAAGCCTTTTTCATTACTTTTCTGTTTTGTTTTTTTTGTTTTTTTTTGAGTTTTTTTGGTAAAAACTTGTTGAAATAACTCGTGCTGAGAATTCTATATTGTACCAGATTATAATATTGAATAAAGCCATTAATAATAATAATCAAAGATGAACTGACACAAGTCCAAATTATTCAAAGTACTTAGCACACAATCTCTCGTAACTGACTAAATGTGACACGAAATACATCACTGATCATACTTAATCTGATTAGTTGAATGAACGATGTCATTATACTATAATTTAATCAAAGTGAATAATGAAAATGACATGTTCATTACGTTTAGTCTATGTATGGATTATCTCGTTTTATCGTATATTTTTGAGTGTTAGTTTCCTCATGACAATCAATATGTACTTGTAGATAGATGAAATCAGAAGTAGTGTTTGATAATATCGAGTGAACAGTAGATAGAATATACGAACACAAGTTGTCGTTTGGAACAGGTATTTTATTGAAATAAGGTATTTCGGACTATGGAAACAGAATTTAAATTTATTGTCGCATCAACAACCTAAATTTCATAGGTTTCAAGGATCATTTGGTAAACTGATAGTAGCTTAATCATTGGAACAGTTAAAGTTTCAAGTGTTACATAAGGTTGAAAATAAACCAATGATGAATCCTGACTCAATTTAGTCAATCCACCATCCTGCTCGAAAGGACGATCTTGGCGGCTTATTATGATGAGGAAGATTTGCAGCTCAGGTGGATGATTTTGATGAAGTTTTGTTCTCTGAGCTCTGTTTAAAACACTGAGACCTCTTCTGGTTTTTGAGATGACAGCATTCATTATCGTACAAACCGCCTGAGTGCTCAACAATTTTACATACTCCATAAAGAGTTCCTGATAAACAATATTCCTTTTTATATTGTGAACGTAAGCTAACTACGCTAAATTGACAGCAGACATCATGTCACTTGGCGGACTTTGTGATCACGAATTAGATGAAGAGATTTGCCTTATGTATATTTTCTTGACAACTGCAGATCAGATGAATTCTTCAAATGATTTTCTTGGAGTTATTTTGTTGGGACATGCAAAGTCAATAAGGGAAATTTATTTCGTATTGGATTGGATTGAAGTTAGTTTGAAAATCTGTTTGTATTGCTTTTATGTGTCGCGAAACAATTACTTTGCTGTCGAACATCTTGTGTTTCTTCCGGTTCTCAACTAACGATGGCGATGGTACACCAAATATACATCTTGATGTGCATGATGTCCACGAATAACGCGTGTATCCGAATAACTGGATAAATAGGTACATTACCATACAATACGAAACTGAAGAGCGAGGGAATACCAGTAAATACACACCAATAACTATCAATTCAACTATTTCATCACACATGGAAGTTGTAATATACTGTTTATTAGGTTGTTTGCCAACTCGAAACCTTACTTTCGAATCACAAAATGGTTTTTTATAAGTTAGTCGCAAATAATCGTCTTGTATATACACGTCATTTGGCTAGGTATCCCACGGTATATCATTTCATGAACTATATAGAATCAAGGGGCATTTACTCTACTGGCCTAAGTCATTCTAGAATTATCATTATCATGAACAAAGTGGAATTAATTCAAATACATCAGCACCAAAAACAGTAACTGGTGGGATTGTTCATTTCAGTGTGCTACTGTATATTTTATTTGCAATAATATTATTGTACTGGTGAACTGATGTCATTACATTCGTCCACAGTAACTATGGAAAACATTATCGCAAATTCTCTTAATAAAGTTTACATGCACTGTATTTGGATAGATAAGTTTTCATTAGATGACCGTTTCATCTGTACGAAATCATTTACCTATACCTTATGTTTGATAAACCTTAAAAAAGCGTTTATGGAATAAGTGGGTGATAATCACATTTTTATTGTCATTGAATTGATGATAGCTTCACCAAGTGAGCTTTTCCACGGAAATAAGGAACTGAAACAAAATAATTTAAATCAAATTGTGTGTGACCGTGAAATAGGCCTTCACTCGCTCACTTAATGGTTTCGAATTTCATTAAGAAAGGCTTTGATATGAGCCCCTTACAGCGCCGCAGATGGGACAGAGGAATCCATGAACAGGCTGTGATGAGTCGTATGCATGATATAAAAGAAACAGTGCCTCGTATAGACAACACACTCGCCAGCTTCACCTGGTGACTGTGCAAGATTGCAAATATTCCACAGACTGTTGTCTTAGTCACGATCGTCATTGTCGTTCTCTCGTTCAGTGAACTCCCCTGAGTTATTAGAACTAATTTTATTATCACCATTACTTTACGTCTCATCCAAATGTACGTTATCATGATAGTCGGTAACTGCTGTCTGTTGGATCGACGGTATGTAACATCGGTTGAAGTGGAGGCTTTGATCTGAAACTCGATACCTGCAGATAAGGTCAACGGCGTTGGAGACATGCTACCGTAAATCACCTAGTACAAACTATTTGTACACCATAACACATTGCTCTTCGGACCTACGCCTTACTAAGCCATACATCGATGTTTTGACGTTTGCCTGTCCTACTTCGACAGGGAATTAATTGTCAATCGTAATGCTGGTAATAAAGCTGTTCAAATGTAGCCATCGGTCACCAATTAAATGTGTGTTTTCGTCAGCATTAGTGTGTATACAGTAGGATATAATGTGACGACATGGTATTCCGTTTTAAACGCAAAAACCATACGATGGGGTTACAGAGTACTGTGTGATCGCATGTAGCGTCAACGACCTCAATCACAAGAGTACGCAAGTGCCGTTTCATGCAGCTGGCGTGAGTCTTTTCGGAAGACGACGTATTTGTGGCTCTCAACCAATAACCGTTTTGCTGAAGATTTCTAGGCCCTCGCATCTATCCAATATTCATTGCGAAGCAGAACACTGAATATAGATCTAAACACCGGTGTTTCTCTGCTCAGCTTATGCAACTTTAGAACTCGAAGTGCCATCAACGAATAATCTCCGTGTGATTCTTTAATGAATAACAGATAACTGTGTATTCCATAAAAGACTGTAATGCATATTATTTTTCATCTCTCTACAACTAGACTGAACAGAAGACGAAGAGGAAGTGTACACCATGATACTTTTTTTTTCGAACCTACTCATTACTTAGCCGTACAACCATGTATTGATGCTGTCCTGTCCTACTTCGATAGGGTAGTAATTGACAATAACGTTAAGAAAATGTGCTGTGTCGACAAGTACTGACATTTTCTACCAATTCTAAGAAATGAGTAACCAATTATAACGAATTTCAAACTAGCCCTTCAATTAGATCAAATGGAATGAAAACTATTAGAAAATGCTATGAAAAAGATTTCCGAAAGTGTCGGAAAAAAGTTATTACAGAAATTACATAAATGACCGTCAGTTTAAAGATATTTCTATAATTTCAACCGGAAATGGAGGGTAAGAGGTGACAATGATAATTAAGTAAATAATATGAAAACACTTTTAGACCTCATAACTTTGAATAATTAGTTAATATTAACAGGGTAGATTTAAGATGAGAATAATCTACTTTTGGATACACAAAGAGGGTTTGAATTTTCTTATGCCTTCGGCTTCAAAATACCCTGGTAAATATACATTTTACACTTTTATAAAACATCAAGATAGCTGAGTTAAGATTAATTTTATGGTCTGTTTCATTTATACGTTTGATAATAGAGGATGATGGACGGTTTTCCCCTACTCTTATCGTAACATTTGATTCTGATTGTTTCTGCAATAATTTTGGTTCATGTTCATACATCCCAATTATGGGATCCCCCCTACGTGGGTATGACCACACATAATAAAGTTTGTACAAACAGTGAGATGTGACGCAATCGTTTTCATGTCTTTATGTTCTGGATCAAGCACGAACATTTTGCTTTTAGTGGTAATGAATGTTGCTGCGGATTACGTTTTGTCTATGAACGATTAAGGCCGTTGCTTTAAAAAAAGGCTATTTGAATCATCTCTGAATAGTAAGGTAATGTTGACAGGCTTTTTGTCCACTAACGCCATAGTGGGTCTCCCAGTACCATGAATTTTCCATCTACTTATAAATTTAGGTGAATAGCCATCCCTCATAAATGACATGTTTAACAACCTAACATCATCATCAATAGCGTCATTTGTGCAAATAGGATCAAGTCTTTTGAATAGATATCTTATCCAGTTCCACTTTCATTGCACGGGGAAATAACTATGATAACCAAAGTATTGGCGAGTCCACTTTGATTTCGTAAAAATGGATCATTTGATTGAGCTATCTACACGCCTACTTGGAAGTATATCCAAAAAGAGAGGATGGTCATTCTTCTCCTTTTCTTATTTGAGACTGGTGTGGTATTGAATACTGTTAAGTTTATTCAATACACAGTTCATATCCTCTTTTCTTTCACAGACAACCAAGATTTCGTCCATACATCTCTTATAGAGCGACGTGTTATTGATTAGGTTAAACTATTGTAAAAATTTCTTTTTGTAAGTTTAACTGCCAGAAATCTCTTTGAAACAGGACAATTATTAAGGTAGGCTTAGGTTTTCTGTAAAATCACTAACTTAACACTAAGATTAGACTGTCGATCCTGATTATCTTGTAAACAACAAAAACCACTGAATATTTCACATTTCATTTCAACTTACAGAACCTAATGTTTATAAACGTATTTTGTTAACATTATACTATCGACATCAAAGTCTTCTATTCATTTGTCTCAATACTATTAATCTGTGAAGAATAAACAACAGTTCTCTGAACAATCATAGTAGAAATGGATAGCGCAATCGCTTTCCTAAAAAGACTATTCCTCGGATTATTGACCATTATCGTTACTCTCTCATGAAATCACTGTTCAATGTGCAATGGATTTATTTTTAAAAGTAGTTTGTTGCTGTACACATTGAATTAATATCAAAAAAATTTGATAACGTGTGTAAATGAAAACAGTGAGTTCCATAGTTGATAGGAATGCTGTTAATCTAGTTGTGGTAAACCAGCACGAGTTTGATTATTCATTTTTCGTATGGTTGATCAAGTGCTGAGTCGATTCTAAATATATTTCAAAGAATAGTTATCTCACTTGATATTCTCATCAGGTTAAAATTGTATTGATTTGAAAATTTCAGGTGCAAACATAGGTGCATTGGCTTAATTGCCCTCTTCAATTCACTGGTATATTGTAAAATAACTCTTCTTATATTGATAGTAATGATAGTAATCATAAGGCCTGGATATGTGGAATCTGTTCTCGATGTTTATGAAGACTCTCTTAATTTCAAATATCGGATCTACATACATATTGCTGACGAACCATTTGGTTGACATGCAATTCGTATTATCGGATGAGGTTTGTGAAATAGGATTGCTTGTTCGTTGATCTCAAATTTGTTAAATGAAGGTCGTACGGAAAAAGGATATCTCAGGATATTAAAAGGAACATACAAGTGTTTCATCAAATCATAAATGTTAAATGGACAAACGAGAGTTTATTATTTGAAGAGCACACATCAAATCATTTCAACCTACGTTTTTATTACTATTCACAAAGATTTGATGAATATCTGGACTACTTCTTGAAACGGTCCTCTATTTTCGCCATATCGCAAATGTATGGAGGAAATGTGATGCGTTAATCTGTTCATGTGATGGGGAATTTATCTTGGTTGACCAAATAATGCACCAATCAATTTATGATAATTGAATTAAATAGTCTGTATGAACAAGACCATGTCTTACTAAAGTTAATCAATGTAAAGTAATACTATTTTTGTCTATGTTCTTTCCAATGTTTATTGTTGAATCAGAGCACGTACATTAACCAACACGAACCACAATAAACTACTCATGTAGGCTAATAAGATTATTCTGACAGGTAGTTCTTCATACACCTTTACACATAACTTATCATCCTAATGACATACAAAAATTAAATGAAACTAAGGTTGATATATGTAGAAGAATTGCCGTCTTCCACTTAGTCTGATCACTTTTCGATCATTAGGGTGAATATGCAACTTTGTAAAACAAAGAGAATTTATTAGAGAAGAAAATATAATGAGAATCATTCACCTGAGCTACTAACCTTCTTCATCAATTTAGTTGTAAAACAAACCTTCTGCTATTGTAATATAGCTGCGAACATTTGAATGAAGAATATGTATATCAAACTAAAGCACGTGAATAAAACGGAAAGGAATATAAATGTTTGATAAGCAAAGACGTATGATGGCTAGCAGTGGAATATACATACATTCATTCCAACTACAGAATAAGGGATCAAACATCTCCGTATTTAGTTTGTTCTCCATTCACTTCATTCGTTTTGTTCTGTGTTCATCATGAATAAAATTGCAGTCGTACATCTGTGAAAACACGTAACGTTATGTACATGAATACGTGTTTGAATATTTTGCTCCACATACTGTTTTCATACTGAATTCTACCATGAAACATTCATAATAAGTGTAGTCAATTTGGTCATCAACAATTTATTAGACTAAAGATGTCATGTTCCATTAACTCTTGAAGAATGCATTTGATTTGCGTAACGGTAGGCTTTATGATGATAATGCATATAAAGTTTCCAGAAGATCAAATGTGTGAAATCATTTTCCAGTAAGATGAATCATTGAAGAATGCTTTCCATCGTTTGCTTCTTTGTTTCTGCGTACTCAGCTTGCGCCTTAACTTTTTCTGCTCGTGTTCAACTGTTGTTCATTGCTGTCTTCTTGTTTTTCCCTTCTTGGATCTTGTCTGCGATTCCAATAGAGATGCACTCCTTATGATGATGTTTCTTGCGGCCCAGAACTTCCTGACACATTTAAGTTAGTGCTTTCTTGATGCGTTTTCATTCGATCTTCAGCGTTGTTTCTTCTTCTGTGAGTAGACCCTGTGAAGCTTGGATCCTGTTGCTGAAAGTTATCTTGAATTCATAGTTTTTCAGTATCTCGAGGGAAGGCTGTATTGAACCTTTGTATTGCTGCTTTCCCAGTTGTGCGGTATTACTTAAGCTTCAGTTTCATCTTGACCACAACGAGATGGTGATCTGAAAGCTCCTTTCCTGGTTCCCACATCTTCCATCGTCCTTGTGAATATTTATTTGATACAAATATGATCTTTCTGGTTGTTGGTAGTGTGGTTGGTGCGATGTATGTGGCTTTGTGTGTGCATTTTAGTGGAAATATTGTGCCGTCTATAACCACTTTGCACATATATTTGCAAATCAGTCACCATTTTTGCTTCTCTCCCTTAGTCTATGTCATCGAATTAAATCTTCATGCCCTGTGTTGTCCAATCCAGCTTTGACATTTATACCTCCAATCACGATGGTCAGGTCATTTCGTGAGCGCTTACTGATTTAAGCCTCGAGTAAAACTGATCTATACTGTCTACGCTGATATCCTTGGTGGGTGCATAACACTGGATAAGATTCATTGTGATCCTCTCCTTCTTTCTTATGAATGATGCTTTAATTATTCTGGATCCGTGAGATTCGCATCCTATGAGTGCATTTCGTGCTTTTTTAGGTAGCATCAGAGCAACATCCTGAGCTTGTGGAATATTTACTTTCTCGAGACCGAGTTTGACTAGTCTTCCTGATTTCTCACATTGTCCTGACGTTCTATGTACCTATATAACATGTTGCCCTGATTGTTAGAAGTGGTATCGGCTCCATGATTTCAGAGGAATGTCGAATTTTACCATGAGTGATCGTAGTTCTTCATTCAACTCCCAAAGCAGAGTTCAAGTGGTTTAATTTTTTTTAACATATTGGCATTTTTAGCAAGATTTTTCTCGACGGAACAGGGTCGCTAACCACACGAATAACTCTTCTCTTTTCCACAGTTTGAGACCTCTTTCTACTCTAGAACAGCTAAAAACGGAGTTTCCTAGAAGTCACTTTAATTTAAACGTAACCAGGATATAATGTTTTTGATAATTAGGAAGTATTCACTGTAATTTGTCAGCAAAATTATTCGCTTCAAATAAGCTTGTATATGACAGACATTAAAGATTTCTGTATTCTTGGACCACCTTAAGAATGTTAATATCATTGAGTATACTGCATGACACTAATGAACTCGCAGTGAGAAATAAATTATCCAAACATTGAAAGTCTACCAGATAATGATTTTCCACGCTCGAATTGTAAATACTATCGCTCTTTTATTTCAGATATAGTTCAGCAAATACTAAGCAATCATTGTATTTGTGAACAATCGTTTACGTAAGATATGCAGTGGGTGTTGCATGGACACTATTAGCAGCAACCTACTATGGCAGCGGACAGGTTAGCTACCAGTTGATTAGTAAAATAGAAAAGGACTCTGAAAGTCGATCGAACTTACACCGTAGAAATCATCAAAACGCATCACGAGGCGAGTGATAAATTGTAATCCTGAAAAGAAGCATCCGGAAAAGAAGATCAAGGAATATATTACATAAACTACGGGAGGCAGATATCAAAACAATTCATAATCATTGAAGATAATCGAAAGCTTTGCCAAGAACAGAGTTACATGACGCATCCTGGCGGACAGCTTTTACCCCTTGCAGGATTAGTGATAGACATGAGTGAATTAGGCAAGTCAGTAAGTGTTTATAATCAAGAAAAATTTCAGATACTTCATAACACACAGCAAGTAACCGTAATTATTCCTTTCAAACAAACATAGAAAAGAAATGTCGAGTACAATTTCTTTGCAATGGGAAAAGTGATATCAAAAACGTTTCGTCAAAACACCCTACTTTATCACGAGGTTGTTGGTAATGAAATTGATAGCATGATAAACAAATGTCACACAAGCAGCATTGTTCAAAATATCTACACAACTAATCAGCGCCAAGAAAATGAAGCGAAGAGATCAGTGAATCGTTCAATCTACTATATATAAAGTATGTATCAGAAATTACACTGAGATTACTGTAGCCACTTATACCATCCAAATCACTTTAAGCGTTATTATCCGAGGTAAAAGACAACATGACAGACGAATAAAAACAAATACCATCTACGAAATTAACTAGTCCAACTGCGAAAAACATAATATTGAACAATGTCATACTCCCTTCGTCCTAACCTCCATGAGTATCGATTAACAGCCAAGACAACGGCATACCTTTGGTGATATCGATGTATGTGGACAACCGAGGATAAACATTCGACTGAATAATGTTTTAATTTTGAATAAAGGAAATAATGAAAACACCAGAGAATTTTGAGAAGCTTGACACTCAGGCCAGTCGAGAATTCATGTAAGGCTGAAGCTGCCATATATGGGTGTTCAACATAAATCGGTTCGTTATCTCAATGAAATATGTTCAGTTCCGATCAATCAGTAGAATTTCAGTGGAAAACAGAGGCATATTCACTTCAGCGTACATTGATCACAATCAATTTTCAGCTTGATATTGCACAAATGTTATCTCCCTAACAATGGGTTATGCCGTGTGTTGGGCTGGTTTATAAATCAGGTATATTTGAAATAAACTATTCGTATAGTGGAAGCTGATATCTGAAGTTCTTCACTGAACAGGTAGGGCTTGGCGAACAAAGAACTAATACGGATGCTTGGCTGCGTAAACCTGTCGAACTACATTGGCTAGTTAAGTACAGAGATCGAAAAAGTCGTATTTCAATTGGCGAATATATCACGTGATAACCAGCCGATTTCAAAATTACAACATTTCTGATTGACTATTAGAACTGACTGAGGGATTGATCAGTGGGAAGATTGAAGTAAACAACATCAAATTAATCTAAACCACACTCCATCAAACAAGCATGTGGTGATCAGGACACTGTAGCTAAGTGGATAACGTGATGGCGTTTGAAAAGAACGCCACTGGGTTTGAGTCCTAGAGTGAAGATCCACTCTGAGATGCAAGTTCTCCCAACTGACGAGTCACAAATAACACGAAACGCCCGTCAAACTGAATTCCGCTGCTAGCCACCATCCATCTTTGCCTATAAATAGATTCAGGTTGAACTGTCGATATTTCTGAAATGTGTTTGACAAAAATTGTAGGAACGTATCTATCGTTAAGGCATTAATGGAAGTTAGACATTCAATTTCGATAGCCGATCGATATTCATTGCTCTTATGGAGTGTATTATAAATAATTATCCATCAAACAAGTTTTACGAATATTCAAGACCATTCAGCTATAATTCCTCACTCCGTGACGATTTTGTGTGTTGCCGTGTTATACTACTCATCAATAAACAATATTTCATGGCATTTATCAACTATACATGGTGAGTATGATAAAGACTAGCACATCTGTACTGTGATATGACATTAATTTCCTTTCGTATTAATGTAACGATATATAGCCTGATTTTTCAACATAACATAACATAACACCTTTTAAAAAATTATGATGAGGTCTGCAAAGAAATAACTTATTTCAACTAGGTATATTGTCGGGTATAATAATAATCCTAATAACTGTCAAGATCTCTGTTAAAGCAATCGATAAATATTCTCAACCACTCATTGAAATTAAGCCTAATTTGTATGAACTTCAATAAGAATATATGTTTCGGTGAGATTTTAATTCATGGACAACCATCGAGTAACGCTAAAGTGAACATAGGAATGTCTATCTCATTACTAAGGCTAAATGATGGTTACAAAGCAGTTTGAAGATTAAGGATTATGATTTACAATTGATGGTTAGGGTTAGGAATTAGATTATTGGTTTACATCACGAATCGACATCAGCTAAAGTACTCAGACGCTATTAAGACAATTTGGTGAAACTTTGTCATCCTAAATCTGATTGGTTCGTCCGTAAATTATGGTCCAGCTGGTTATAATATAATACTATTTGTTACTTTTACAATATCTTAATAGTAATATGATTGCATGTTCACAAATTCTTTGCCTGGTAAGTAAAGATTATCTATTGATATGAACTCACAACTTTTCTTATCATTAGACAGTATCAATTAGTTCTGAATGATAAAAAGTAATCGTCATTTACTAATGCTTGTATAAAGTTGTAATCTAAATACTATACTTCTTATACGTTGATAATAATTTGAGATTGTAGATTCTATATACTGTCACTAGCCCTTATCTTTGCAATTGCAATATCCGTTCACTGTTAAACTACATTAAATCATGTAATGTTTTTACCTGAACTCATAGAACAGCGTTTTATTACAGTGCACCCAATAGATCAATAGATCCAAAAGACCAATAGATGTTGATGAAATTGCAGGAACAATATGCGATAACGTCTAATGTTGCTTGCATTCTATTCTTCTATTCTTACTAGCACTAAAGGAAAAGGAAGGAAACAAGGCCAATGATCGTCAGTTCACGATCGTCACCATATTTCAAACACTTATTTATATAATTCAATAGCTGTAATCGTGAGGCGTTTGACGCTAGACAACCATGAAAAACATGGAAACTCCATGGAAGAAATTTACGCTTCAAATAAAATCTTGGAATAAGGGTAGTAAGAAAACGATGAAACCAAAATAATCGATGCACATGCAATCAACATATATGAATAAAGTCGTGGGAAAATAGTGTCGAAACGTTTCAATTCGTGGTTAAATCGTCTGTTACAAAAACGTGATAACCTATCACCTAATAACCTCGTTTGCTTAGTTTCAGTTCGAGTGTAAATACTTCCCTGTACTTATATTGTGTTGTGTGTTCGCTAGCATTTATAAACCAGTACAAAGTGATGTGTACAGCCGTTTTTAAGTTTCAAATAGAATACCGGATATGATTAAGTATTGAGTGATGTTTCAAAATAATGTAGTTACAGCACATTTGTTGAAGTTGGTTCTGACATTAATGTTTTCAGAAAAATTATTTTGTTGTGATGGTGCGTAACTACAATCACAGTTGATAATGCTCAGAAGATGATAGCTGTTTTTACTTAAACCACTACATCGAATCAATTGAATTCAAGTCGTCAGTACGAAAACATAACAAAAATTACAAAGTCAGTAGTTCACTGAACATCCTGTATAACATTCGCAAAATTGTGAGCATTTCGCGGCCAACTTTAATATGTAGGACGATTCCTTCGTTTCAACTGAGATCTGCTAGCTGAACCTACATGCACATTAGTCTTGAGTGGAAAACCGAGACCCCAACATATCACATTACACATTGAACTAAACAGAACAAAATCTTCTAGTTGATGACTATCAAATGTGTATACAAACGAAGCTTAACTAAATCAACCTCAAAGGCTTTTTCTCGAAATGAACAGTTTTATAACAAACAACTAATCGCTAAGCACAAATTAAAATTAAACATATTTGTGATTCAAAGTAAACAAACATATGATTGTCTTATTTTTCAAGTACCTATAAGTGTAGCGAATACAAATTAACCTTTGAAAATAACATTTCAGTTCCGGTACCTACCTTATTACGAATTCTATTCTGTATGAGAACTTTGATCAACATTCCTAAATGATCTGTGAATTGACAAAATCTTCATTTGTTTGTTTGTTGATTCCTAACTCCATGAAGGTCTTATGTTTATTTGTAAAAGAATAAAAGAAAGTAATAATAAATCTCATATCATCACACCATTGTAACTCAAAGTCCACCATTTCAATTCACTGTATATAAGACAATGATAATGTGATATGTGCTGTATTAAGAGGAGTACGTTCAAGAGTTATTTAGACATGCTTACGTCTGTTTTGTGCACTGTTTCACTAATAATCATTCTCGAAGCTCATACCTCAATAAATAACAAAACGTTTGAACCATTGTCCGATGATATAATCTCATATATAAGTAGACATGTAGGTATTTCTCCCTTGTAGTAATGTTAGAAATGACATAAATCGTAAAATCATATATGTTGTATCTGTGCATAACCAATGCTTTCATTATTAATTACCGACTTCATAAGAATAGATCGACTACTTTAAAAAGTAACTTGCCTGTCTACGAAACAATATTCGATAACGAAAATGTAAAATCTTTCACAGGATTCCTTCTTAAAAACTGAACCTACTTTTTGTATCTGGAATTCACTTCTAACTGTTTCGTACGCCATCAGCTTAATACTGGTTTGATCACACCATTGTAACTCAAAGTCCACTATTTCAGTTCACTGTATTTAAGACAACGATAATGTGATAGTTGCTATGTAAAGGAAAGAGTTATTTAGACATGCTTATATCTGTATTGTATATTGCTTCACTAATATCCCATCTCGAAGCTCATATTTCAATAAAGAACGAAAAGTTCGAACCATTGTCCGATGACATAATCTCGTATATCAATGAACATGTAGGTAATTTTCTCTTGCATAAGCGTTGAAAATGACATAAGTTGTTAAGTGATATATGTTGTATCTGTACATGATCAATGTTTTTATTATGAATAAGCGTGTGAATTAGAATAAAACAATAATATGCGATCATTCAGAGGATTCCTCCATTTACACTAGAACTACTTTATTCATCTCGCGTTCACCTCAAGCTGTTTCGTACGCCATCAGGGTAAACCTGATTAGATTTCATATATCTGAATTGAATAAAACAACTGACGGTTACAAGCTGAACAATTCTAAATCTTCATATTTGAATTATATTTGCAGTTCAAAATTATCAGAAATGTTTCTCAATAAATTTTCGACTTCAACTTGTTTATTCTTCAGCCGAATGCTGGATGGAGAGCTGAGAAAAGCAACCGTTTTCACTCACTGGATGACGCCCGATTTCAGTTGGGTGCAAGAAGAGAAGAACCAGATTTGAGGAGGACGAGACGTCCCACAGTTGACCACAATGATTGGAATGTGGAAATTCCATCAAGCTTCGATTCCAGGAAGAAATGGCCTCGTTGTAAAAGTATCGCAACCATTCGTGATCAATCACGATGTGGATCATGTTGTGTGAGTTACAGTGATCAAATTATTTGAAGGATGTATTCAATGCTGACATGAGTATTATTATTTCTACATATCTGTGACTGTGTAGGGGTGAGTGAGATGTTCTTCAGAAATAATTTCTTGAAATGCTGCATGGAAGCACTTTGGTCAATGTTGAGTATGACATCTGTGAACATATGTCTGGTGAGCAAACCAACTAACGGAACACAAAATGTTAGACTCCAGTGGCTTGTAAATGTTTAGCAGTCATTCCATGTAAATATGCTATGAAACCTTATACGTCTTCATATTGACATTGCTTTCTTCCAGGCTTTCGGTGCGGTCGAAGCAATGAGTGAACGAAGTTGCATACAGTCAGGTGGCAAACAAAATGTCGAACTGAGTGCTGTTGATCTTGTGAGCTCTTGTGAATATAGTAGGCATGGTTGTGAAGGTGGTTTCCTTGGTCCTGCTTGAGATTATTGGGTGAAGGAAGGTATTGTTACTGGAAGTTCGAAGGAGAATAATACAGGCTGTGAACCATATCCGTTCCCGAAATGTGAACATTTTACCAAAGGGCAATATCCTCCATGTGGTAGTAAAATCTACAAGACTCCTCGCTGTAAAACCACTTGTCAGAAAAGATATAAAACCTCATACGCTCAAGACAAGCATCGAGGTGAGTAATGTTTTAAACAATGATAATAAATAATCTTCATAATGTAACCACAGTTTTCGTACATATTTACCTATATTCTGAATAGGAAACAAATGTCGAACAGTGATACAAGAAATACAGTGAGTAATAATTATATGACATTTTTCACTTGTAACTTAGCTTGTATTCTTGTTAACATTTCATCGATTGAGGAATGTTTCTGGAACAAAAATATTTACTGGCAGCAATGAAACGTAGAGCTGACGTGAAGGTTGTACTTCTAGTCTTTCAAATGTCGTATACGTCGATCAAATACATCGAAAACAGTCACATTCTGATGATATGTTCATATATAGTCAATTATTGGTGATGTCGAGAGTTCATTTTGCATAGATTTATCACCAATCTTTCAAGTGATTACACATATTTCAATGTTGTTTGTTAAAATGTCCTACATTGATTTCCACAGAAAGTACCTCATCACATATTACCAAACAATTGCTTGGAAATAATGCTTCTACACGCGAAATATTCATCTTCGAGATTACTTCTGATAGCTCTCTATTGAATGAGTATAAATACGAAGTAATTTGACATGGATGATGTTATCTTTCTATGGAGTATACCTCATACTTAGTGTTCACCGTCATTTCATTTTTATGTTCAAATATGGGAACAACTTTAGACTAGCAATTAAAGCAAATTTCATTCATTTTTCTCTCATAACCGATAACAGTTTCACTTTCACAATCCTTTCATTCGTATCTTAGGTAAATCATCCTACAATATTGATAATGATTAAAAAGCTATTCAAAAAGAAATCATGAAATACGGACCAGTAGAAGCAAGCTTCACCGTTTATGAAGATTTTCTAAATTACAAATCTGGAATCTATAAACATATTACTGGAGAAACACTTGGTGGGCACGCTATACGTATTATCGGATGGGGTGTGGAAAACAAGACTCCTTATTGGTTGATTGCGAATTCGTGGAATGAAGATTGGGGTGAAAACGGATATTTCAGAATAGTGCGTGGTCGTGATGAGTGTTCCATTGAATCCGAGGTAACAGCCGGTCGAATTAACTAATAACACGATCTTCAAAAATCATCAAACAATGTTACTTAGAATTAATCAAGTCATTACAAATGTATACTGAATACTTTTGAGACATGTTTATATTCATATTATCTTTTTATTCCTTTTATATTATGAATAAACTGTCGCTTATTCTTACTAAACTGGTTACTGAAGTGGATGTATTGGTCAGATGAATTATCGTTACTAGAAGTTCATTCAAAGTATCAGAGTGATAAACAGCTGGATTATTATAGACGAACTCATGACCTTTATCTACAAGCTTTCATTGAACGCATTACTGTTCGTTCCAACTAAATGTTCTTTGAATTGAATTCAGTTATTCAACTTCACCATTCTATATCAAACATAGAAAACATGAGATTCAGGAAACGATTCTCTTTTCACAATGATTTTATCAGCAACCTGTGAAGTGATACGTATTTTCATTAGGTTGCAGACTTCAAAATGGAAACTAATCATTTCTATGCACGGAAATTCCCCACATATACACAGGATTGCTGATGATGAAATCTGGAATAAGTTACTTCTGCCTATTGAGTACACATCGATTGATTAAATGTCGGTGAAGAAAGGTGAGTGAAATTGTTTAAATTGAAGTACAACTGAAGTAAGCGAGAACACAATCGAACGTATGTGAATACAAAATTACAGAACATTTGAGGAAAATCTGTAAATCATACAGTAAATACTTTATTTGTAAGATGTTGACCGATTGTCTCAGACTTCATTATTCTTTCGTTTTCACACCAATTATTCTTTGTTCTCATCCTCTTTTCTTCTGAATTAACCTTCCGAGGCCAGGCATTTCATTTTCAACTGACGATGCACAATAATTATATCTTTCGACAGCAGTAGCACACACCGTACAACCAAAAGTCAACTTGACATGTGAGTAATCTCAACTGGGATCAGACGAAAATCTGTGTTATGATAGGTAATATTCAGGCAACTTGTACAAACCGCACATGTTAAATACGAGATTGATGAAACTTTAGTTGAGCAATTTTGGGTAATTTTCGGTGTTCTCAATGAAGAGATTTTTGCTTCGTATGTGTATTCTCTATGCGATGTGTTAAATTCATCTGGACAATATTCAAGAATGAAACTTTAGGCTTATAAGGATGATGAATATGGACAAACTTATTTTTATAAAGAGAATCGATTAACTTTCATTGTAAGACCATATGTGATTTTCTAAACAATGAAATATTTTGACTTCTCATCATGTCTATACAAATCAACATATCACTGAAAGTAACGTTAAATACAGATCGAAGAAGAATACTGACTACCATCAAAGTAAATATATGGATTATTTGTCAATAAGATAGATGATATCATCATAATGCTTGTCAGTTTCGGCATAGTTGGATCAAATGGAACCAAAAAACAACCCCTAATTCAACTAATCTACTAGATGGTTCAATCTATAATCTGCCGAAAAGCACAAAAATCAATTTTTGATGACGTAAATAATACTTTGAAGATGGGATGTTAGACTTATTTACATACAACTTCCTACTATCTGGTGAATAATAAGCTTATATAGAAAAACTGAATGATCCAAGATTGAAGCATCTCAATACAGAGAGATAAAACAGTTTTAAACAAATGGTATTATTGGTTTCATAATGGATATCAGTAGATATGTCACTAAAATTTTTCATTAGGAAAATCTTTTTGTGGGTTTATTAGTATTCATCAGACAGTATAATCCAGTTGATAGAACAAACACTGAAAAAAAGAGGATGATAATTAATGAATTCGAACTATTAAAGTTTCGGAATACGGTTTTGAAAAGACGGCAGTAATTTGCAATAGTTGAATTCATGATTCAATTGAAGTCGGACTACCATGGAAGACCTAGAAGCGCTGGATGACCGTTTCGTCCTCGTATGGGACTCCTCAGCAGTGCTCATCAACGATCTTGCACACAATACGCGAACCCAAGACCTTCTCTCTCACACGTGAATACTTAGCCTGTAGTTCACTGGGTCGGCATACACTGGTGTCCATGTCTAACTTCAACCGATCTACTATATTGTGCCATACATTGCTTTCAGTGATTTACTGCCTCTACAACTGACACGGTTGAACTCCGCTGACCAATGTTTTATTTCTTTTATTAATTAGCAATAACAAATGTTTTATTCAGTTACTGAATATAGAATTGTAAAAAATTGTTAGAAACAGTTTTCTGTGCTGAACTGATATAACAATTTTGAAAGCTGTGAGTAGACTGTTTAGTTCGACAACAACAGTACCACGGCAAATATTAAATATATGCCTTGAGACCAATCTACAGTGAAGTCACTGGTTTAGTGAATTTTGAAATAATAACGTCAACACAAATGATCTGTAAATATGAGGAATAGGGTCGATGCGAATTACTGGTGTGTGAAATGACACTGAGTTGAGAACACTCCATGTTTCTTTTTAAATTTCACACATAGGTTCTGAAACCCTTATCCTTTAATATTGAGTTTGTTGAGCTAATGAAGATGGTATGTGAATGGTGTCTTCAATATTGAACGACATTTTGGATTGACTGAAGTTAACTCTTCACATTTGTGAAAATATGTGTCACGGAATGAGCTGAGTACGCACAATCAATATCGACCTTCACAGTGGATTATAAAATACGAACTACACGATATCTCCGATAGTGATTTCCTAGTGTATTATTGGCACACAGCATATGTTTTCGTCGTCCATGGTTAATTACCTCCTTAATGCATATACATCTTCTAATGCCGTGCTTCGCTAGTCATTCACCTCGTAATAGTCATAATACAAATCTTAACGGTACATAATATCAGTAGGCAAAGAGAAGCGGCAGCCACAGTTTTATTGACTAATGACGCATGCTAGAAAGTTATAAGCACATGAGTAAATATCAGCGAGCGGAACAAAAGTGACAAGCATTGGAGACGGAGGGGAAGCCAACTTGCTTTATTCAAGCGTTATTCAATATTTATAGTCAAACTTAGAATAAATTACAATCAAGCGAAAATAGGATAAGAAGTGTACGAACACCTACGCTCATATAAAAATGGTCAGGGTTTATGATTGATTAATTAACAGAGTGAAAACATGTCTCGTGATGGACAGGTTAATTTACTTGTCCAGAAGTTGAAATAATGCATACCGGCTTATCATACAAACCGATACTACAATCTAAGTTTCCTAATGAGTGGACATTTTTTAGTACGTTATACCGTCCTGCGATTACTCATAAACTCAGTTGTTCTTGTTCTGCTGATACAGAAAATTCTTAAAAAGAAAGCTTAGTTGAAGCTCTGGAAACACTGAGACACATCTTATTCACTAGAAGTTGTGCCAGAATTATACAGAAAGTGAAAAGACACATGACGTGTTTCTCGTGGGATGATCACCTTTACTGCTGCTTTGTTACGCAGAGCCCTAGAAATTTCCGAATGTCTGAATTTATCTGAAATGCTATAAATACCTTACATCTTCTGTACATAAACGGACATTTTGAAGTGGAGATTTTCATCCATATTTTCTCTTTCAGAATTTATATGCTCTGTAGATTCAGCATAACGGTTACCAGTAGAATTTTGTTAACCGAATTAGGCGTTCATTTAGAAAACATTTGTTCGCTATTTTCCACTCCTATTGTTTTGATACATTTTATTCATACTTCCATCTATTGTGAATAAATAGTTTATTAATTGATCAGATTTTTACAAGTAAACTATGAATGCAGCTTTGAAAATTATCATTGGAAGACTACAATTGTAATCAATCTTGTTCATAAATAGAATTCAGTGATTTCAATGAACGAAGAAATGTTCTTATTTTATTTTGGAACTGTTTTGGCGCGTGCTACTGATATCGTCAGATATGTGTGACATGTGTTATCAATCGAAATTGATATATCTGGAGTCAAAAAATTAAGGAAAAGAGAACAAGAAAAAAAACTCATTGGTGTCCACGTTCACAACACCAGTGATTCTGTAGGCTGCTTTTCCGGTAATAAGAAACTCTGATGTCTTAGATTATCTGCATTGCTTTGACAGGTTGAATTTTATCGATGACTGTATTAACTAATTCAATTGACAATCATGACATGCTAGACCTTACGTACGTAATAGAAACTTTCATGATGCTATTGAACATAAAACCACCTATGTTAATAAATAGTTCTGAAACTAGACCTGCGGTACGTTTGCGTTACAAATACACGGTATTTTTTATTAAGTGCTTATATATCGGTAAACCCTAGTTTATAACTCAATAATAACATTTAAACTAACTCTTGAAGAAAAATGCTTCGACTGACACAAAAACGAGCCCGGAAAAGCCCTATGTCTTCAAATATTACCAATTTTGCTCTTACCTGCACCCCATGCTCTGCACATTCTGTTGCACCTGATAATATTGGGGATGGACGTATTACACACCTGTTCCTGGACGACTCATTGTCAAACTTATTATTGAGTTCTAACTCATGAACTGAAGGTATCGATCATATTAGGAGTGAATTATCCACTGTCTATGGGCAATTAAGCGACATGCGCTCTAAATTGGAGTCACCTGCGGGCTCTTCATTAAAGCCTGATGATCTTAAACTAGAACTAAAGACACTGTCACCCCTTCGACTGCTGTTGTCAAAGGATATAGTTACTTCTGAACTCGAAGACAGGATCAAAGTGGAATCCGTCATTGACTTGATGGCTAGTGAAGTCACTAAGCAAATAATCTCGCGAAATAATGTGATAATATATAATATACCGGACAAAGTTGCCATTAAAACTGTAGAGAAATTCGATACCAATGGCAGCTAATCTCCAAGACAGTCCAAGCCAATGTATCCAACTTAATGAAAAGCACCAAAAATACTCATGCCCTATCCTGTTTAGATTCGATTCCCATTCATTAGCGGAACAGTTGAAAGAATCTGAACAGCTAGTCTGTGCGCTTACGAATTTTAAAAACGCTCGTATAGTGTCAGACAAAACCACCAATCAAAGACTAACACAAAAGCGTACCATGAACGAAAAAAACATTGTTGAGGTCACAACAAATGTCGTCGCGCCAGCAGCTGAACACACTGGTGCAGCTAATCTACCTCATGTTAGTCAGTGTACTGATTTAGTTTGAATCTCATTCCTCTAGTGACCCTAAATAATTAAGACATATCTGATGTAGACATCAATGCCATTCTTTCCAGTGAAATATCTGAAGCCTTCAATCAAACACCTTATTCCATTGTGAAGGCTCCTAAAATCACTGCTAAAACTAAAAAATCTATGCCAATTAGGAAGAAGGTAAATACAAAACCTTCTGGTTCTGGACCGAATACCAAAAATATTTCAACGGCCTTACCGAACAAAAGTATAATTTCTGAAACCTACTCATCATTCACTTCTAAACAAAATTTCAGCCTTGAGAACCTTAGCCTTTTCAGCCAAGCCTTCTTTTATACTTATCACTGAAACATGGTGTTACCCAGCAGTAGCCGATTCCGAATTATATATCCAGAACTATCGACAGAAAAACTAAGTGAGGATTCAGTTGTCTTATATTTGCTTTGGTTACCTTAACAACTAACAAAGTTGAAGATTGTGTCCTGAATTGTTTGTCTGAATCTGCCTGGATATCAGTCAACACCCTGAATCATAGTCTACTCCTAGGATGTATATGCAAAGCTCCTGATAGTTCGGATAATTTGAATGATCTTATTAACAATGCATTTATACATGCATCTACACTGAAATTCAGTGCTAAGGTTATCACTGACAATTTCAATTATCCTGGGATTAGCTGGAGTACCGGTAGCTGTCAGTCTAGCAATGATGAATTTTTATCAATCCTTAATCTGTACTGCTGGTCACAGTGGGTTCGTACCTCAACAAGGGGTGATAATACACTTGAACTAATATTCAGTAGAGATGTCATCCCCTATCTGTACAAGTATACAACGAATTTGGAAGCAGTGATCGTAAGATATTAGCCTGTGTTCTCCTTATCTATCCCTCTTATAACCGACCAATTCAAAGAACGAAGAAATGTTCTTATTTTATTTTGGAACTGTTTTGGCGCGTGCTACTGATATCGTCAGATATGTGTGACATGTGTTATCAATCGAAATTGATATATCTGGAGTCAAAAAATTAAGGAAAAGAGAACAAGAAAAAAAACTCATTGGTGTCCACGTTCACAACACCAGTGATTCTGTAGGCTGCTTTTCCGGTAATAAGAAACTCTGATGTCTTAGATTATCTGCATTGCTTTGACAGGTTGAATTTTATCGATGACTGTATTAACTAATTCAATTGACAATCATGACATGCTAGACCTTACGTACGTAATAGAAACTTTCATGATGCTATTGAACATAAAACCACCTATGTTAATAAATAGTTCTGAAACTAGACCTGCGGTACGTTTGCGTTACAAATACACGGTATTTTTTATTAAGTGCTTATATATCGGTAAACCCTAGTTTATAACTCAATAATAACATTTATACTAACTCTTGAAGAAAAATGCTTCGACTGACACAAAAACGAGCCCGGAAAAGCCCTATGTCTTCAAATATTACCAATTTTGCTCTTACCTGCACCCCATGCTCTGCACATTCTGTTGCACCTGATAATATTGGGGATGGACGTATTACACACCTGTTCCTGGACGACTCATTGTCAAACTTATTATTGAGTTCTAACTCATGAACTGAAGGTATCGATCATATTAGGAGTGAATTATCCACTGTCTATGGGCAATTAAGCGACATGCGCTCTAAATTGGAGTCACCTGCGGGCTCTTCATTAAAGCCTGATGATCTTAAACTAGAACTAAAGACACTGTCACCCCTTCGACTGCTGTTGTCAAAGGATATAGTTACTTCTGAACTCGAAGACAGGATCAAAGTAGAATCCGTCATTGACTTGATGGCTAGTGAAGTCACTAAGCAAATAATCTCGCGAAATAATGTGATAATATATAATATACCGGACAAAGTTGCCATTAAAACTGTAGAGAAATTCGATACCAATGGCAGCTAATCTCCAAGACAGTCCAAGCCAATGTATCCAACTTAATGAAAAGCACCAAAAATACTCATGCCCTATCCTGTTTAGATTCGATTCCCATTCATTAGCGGAACAGTTGAAAGAATCTGAACAGCTAGTCTGTGCGCTTACGAATTTTAAAAACGCTCGTATAGTGTCAGACAAAACCACCAATCAAAGACTAACACAAAAGCGTACCATGAACGAAAAAAACATTGTTGAGGTCACAACAAATGTCGTCGCGCCAGCAGCTGAACACACTGGTGCAGCTAATCTACCTCATGTTAGTCAGTGTACTGATTTAGTTTGAATCTCATTCCTCTAGTGACCCTAAATAATTAAGACATATCTGATGTAGACATCAATGCCATTCTTTCCAGTGAAATATCTGAAGCCTTCAATCAAACACCTTATTCCATTGTGAAGGCTCCTAAAATCACTGCTAAAACTAAAAAATCTATGCCAATTAGGAAGAAGGTAAATACAAAACTTTCTGGTTCTGGACCGAATACCAAAAATATTTCAACGGCCTTACCGAACAAAAGTATAATTTCTGAAACCTACTCATCATTCACTTCTAAACAAAATTTCAGCCTTGAGAACCTTAGCCTTTTCAGCCAAGCCTTCTTTTATACTTATCACTGAAACATGGTGTTACCCAGCAGTAGCCGATTCCGAATTATATATCCAGAACTATCGACAGAAAAACTAAGTGAGGATTCAGTTGTCTTATATTTGCTTTGGTTACCTTAACAACTAACAAAGTTGAAGATTGTGTCCTGAATTGTTTGTCTGAATCTGCCTGGATATCAGTCAACACCCTGAATCATAGTCTACTCCTAGGATGTATATGCAAAGCTCCTGATAGTTCGGATAATTTGAATGATCTTATTAACAATGCATTTATACATGCATCTACACTGAAATTCAGTGCTAAGGTTATCACTGACAATTTCAATTATCCTGGGATTAGCTGGAGTACCGGTAGCTGTCAGTCTAGCAATGATGAATTTTTATCAATCCTTAATCTGTACTGCTGGTCACAGTGGGTTCGTACCTCAACAAGGGGTGATAATACACTTGAACTAATATTCAGTAGAGATGTCATCCCCTATCTGTACAAGTATACAACGAATTTGGAAGCAGTGATCGTAAGATATTAGCCTGTGTTCTCCTTATCTATCCCTCTTATAACCGACCAATTCAAAGAACGAAGAAATGTTCTTATTTTATTTTGGAACTGTTTTGGCGCGTGCTACTGATATCGTCAGATATGTGTGACATGTGTTATCAATCGAAATTGATATATCTGGAGTCAAAAAATTAAGGAAAAGAGAACAAGAAAAAAAACTCATTGGTGTCCACGTTCACAACACCAGTGATTCTGTAGGCTGCTTTTCCGGTAATAAGAAACTCTGATGTCTTAGATTATCTGCATTGCTTTGACAGGTTGAATTTTATCGATGACTGTATTAACTAATTCAATTGACAATCATGACATGCTAGACCTTACGTACGTAATAGAAACTTTCATGATGCTATTGAACATAAAACCACCTATGTTAATAAATAGTTCTGAAACTAGACCTGCGGTACGTTTGCGTTACAAATACACGGTATTTTTTATTAAGTGCTTATATATCGGTAAACCCTAGTTTATAACTCAATAATAACATTTATACTAACTCTTGAAGAAAAATGCTTCGACTGACACAAAAACGAGCCCGGAAAAGCCCTATGTCTTCAAATATTACCAATTTTGCTCTTACCTGCACCCCATGCTCTGCACATTCTGTTGCACCTGATAATATTGGGGATGGACGTATTACACACCTGTTCCTGGACGACTCATTGTCAAACTTATTATTGAGTTCTAACTCACGAACTGAAGGTATCGATCATATTAGGAGTGAATTATCCACTGTCTATGGGCAATTAAGCGACATGCGCTCTAAATTGGAGTCACCTGCGGGCTCTTCATTAAAGCCTGATGATCTTAAACTAGAACTAAAGACACTGTCACCCCTTCGACTGCTGTTGTCAAAGGATATAGTTACTTCTGAACTCGAAGACAGGATCAAAGTAGAATCCGTCATTGACTTGATGGCTAGTGAAGTCACTAAGCAAATAATCTCGCGAAATAATGTGATAATATATAATATACCGGACAAAGTTGCCATTAAAACTGTAGAGAAATTCGATACCAATGGCAGCTAATCTCCAAGACAGTCCAAGCCAATGTATCCAACTTAATGAAAAGCACCAAAAATACTCATGCCCTATCCTGTTTAGATTCGATTCCCATTCATTAGCGGAACAGTTGAAAGAATCTGAACAGCTAGTCTGTGCGCTTACGAATTTTAAAAACGCTCGTATAGTGTCAGACAAAACCACCAATCAAAGACTAACACAAAAGCGTACCATGAACGAAAAAAACATTGTTGAGGTCACAACAAATGTCGTCGCGCCAGCAGCTGAACACACTGGTGCAGCTAATCTACCTCATGTTAGTCAGTGTACTGATTTAGTTTGAATCTCATTCCTCTAGTGACCCTAAATAATTAAGACATATCTGATGTAGACATCAATGCCATTCTTTCCAGTGAAATATCTGAAGCCTTCAATCAAACACCTTATTCCATTGTGAAGGCTCCTAAAATCACTGCTAAAACTAAAAAATCTATGCCAATTAGGAAGAAGGTAAATACAAAACCTTCTGGTTCTGGACCGAATACCAAAAATATTTCAACGGCCTTACCGAACAAAAGTATAATTTCTGAAACCTACTCATCATTCACTTCTAAACAAAATTTCAGCCTTGAGAACCTTAGCCTTTTCAGCCAAGCCTTCTTTTATACTTATCACTGAAACATGGTGTTACCCAGCAGTAGCCGATTCCGAATTATATATCCAGAACTATCGACAGAAAAACTAAGTGAGGATTCAGTTGTCTTATATTTGCTTTGGTTACCTTAACAACTAACAAAGTTGAAGATTGTGTCCTGAATTGTTTGTCTGAATCTGCCTGGATATCAGTCAACACCCTGAATCATAGTCTACTCCTAGGATGTATATGCAAAGCTCCTGATAGTTCGGATAATTTGAATGATCTTATTAACAATGCATTTATACATGCATCTACACTGAAATTCAGTGCTAAGGTTATCACTGACAATTTCAATTATCCTGGGATTAGCTGGAGTACCGGTAGCTGTCAGTCTAGCAATGATGAATTTTTATCAATCCTTAATCTGTACTGCTGGTCACAGTGGGTTCGTACCTCAACAAGGGGTGATAATACACTTGAACTAATATTCAGTAGAGATGTCATCCCCTATCTGTACAAGTATACAACGAATTTGGAAGCAGTGATCGTAAGATATTAGCCTGTGTTCTCCTTATCTATCCCTCTTATAACCGACCAATTCAAAGAACGAAGAAATGTTCTTATTTTATTTTGGAACTGTTTTGGCGCGTGCTACTGATATCGTCAGATATGTGTGACATGTGTTATCAATCGAAATTGATATATCTGGAGTCAAAAAATTAAGGAAAAGAGAACAAGAAAAAAAACTCATTGGTGTCCACGTTCACAACACCAGTGATTCTGTAGGCTGCTTTTCCGGTAATAAGAAACTCTGATGTCTTAGATTATCTGCATTGCTTTGACAGGTTGAATTTTATCGATGACTGTATTAACTAATTCAATTGACAATCATGACATGCTAGACCTTACGTACGTAATAGAAACTTTCATGATGCTATTGAACATAAAACCACCTATGTTAATAAATAGTTCTGAAACTAGACCTGCGGTACGTTTGCGTTACAAATACACGGTATTTTTTATTAAGTGCTTATATATCGGTAAACCCTAGTTTATAACTCAATAATAACATTTAAACTAACTCTTGAAGAAAAATGCTTCGACTGACACAAAAACGAGCCCGGAAAAGCCCTATGTCTTCAAATATTACCAATTTTGCTCTTACCTGCACCCCATGCTCTGCACATTCTGTTGCACCTGATAATATTGGGGATGGACGTATTACACACCTGTTCCTGGACGACTCATTGTCAAACTTATTATTGAGTTCTAACTCATGAACTGAAGGTATCGATCATATTAGGAGTGAATTATCCACTGTCTATGGGCAATTAAGCGACATGCGCTCTAAATTGGAGTCACCTGCGGGCTCTTCATTAAAGCCTGATGATCTTAAACTAGAACTAAAGACACTGTCACCCCTTCGACTGCTGTTGTCAAAGGATATAGTTACTTCTGAACTCGAAGACAGGATCAAAGTAGAATCCGTCATTGACTTGATGGCTAGTGAAGTCACTAAGCAAATAATCTCGCGAAATAATGTGATAATATATAATATACCGGACAAAGTTGCCATTAAAACTGTAGAGAAATTCGATACCAATGGCAGCTAATCTCCAAGACAGTCCAAGCCAATGTATCCAACTTAATGAAAAGCACCAAAAATACTCATGCCCTATCCTGTTTAGATTCGATTCCCATTCATTAGCGGAACAGTTGAAAGAATCTGAACAGCTAGTCTGTGCGCTTACGAATTTTAAAAACGCTCGTATAGTGTCAGACAAAACCACCAATCAAAGACTAACACAAAAGCGTACCATGAACGAAAAAAACATTGTTGAGGTCACAACAAATGTCGTCGCGCCAGCAGCTGAACACACTGGTGCAGCTAATCTACCTCATGTTAGTCAGTGTACTGATTTAGTTTGAATCTCATTCCTCTAGTGACCCTAAATAATTAAGACATATCTGATGTAGACATCAATGCCATTCTTTCCAGTGAAATATCTGAAGCCTTCAATCAAACACCTTATTCCATTGTGAAGGCTCCTAAAATCACTGCTAAAACTAAAAAATCTATGCCAATTAGGAAGAAGGTAAATACAAAACCTTCTGGTTCTGGACCGAATACCAAAAATATTTCAACGGCCTTACCGAACAAAAGTATAATTTCTGAAACCTACTCATCATTCACTTCTAAACAAAATTTCAGCCTTGAGAACCTTAGCCTTTTCAGCCAAGCCTTCTTTTATACTTATCACTGAAACATGGTGTTACCCAGCAGTAGCCGATTCCGAATTATATATCCAGAACTATCGACAGAAAAACTAAGTGAGGATTCAGTTGTCTTATATTTGCTTTGGTTACCTTAACAACTAACAAAGTTGAAGATTGTGTCCTGAATTGTTTGTCTGAATCTGCCTGGATATCAGTCAACACCCTGAATCATAGTCTACTCCTAGGATGTATATGCAAAGCTCCTGATAGTTCGGATAATTTGAATGATCTTATTAACAATGCATTTATACATGCATCTACACTGAAATTCAGTGCTAAGGTTATCACTGACAATTTCAATTATCCTGGGATTAGCTGGAGTACCGGTAGCTGTCAGTCTAGCAATGATGAATTTTTATCAATCCTTAATCTGTACTGCTGGTCACAGTGGGTTCGTACCTCAACAAGGGGTGATAATACACTTGAACTAATATTCAGTAGAGATGTCATCCCCTATCTGTACAAGTATACAACGAATTTGGAAGCAGTGATCGTAAGATATTAGCCTGTGTTCTCCTTATCTATCCCTCTTATAACCGACCAATTCAAAGAACCTGCAGTTATAGAGACAATAAGCATGCAGTCTGGAACCTCTTGCGCTCACTGATCAAACTCTCAGACTGGGATGAATTCTTCTCATGTAATAGTTTGACAGATGCCATCAACATATTCTATTTGATTGTTGACTCTTGTCTAGGTCCCTGTGCATTAATCAAAACGTACAAGATTAGTAAACTTCACGAATTCTATATACCAGCTAAATATCGTAATAAACTAAGACGCCTACAGAAACGTTATTTCAAATCTAACGACTTCACGGCACTTACACTAATAACAATAACTTTTAACCAAATGAAAGAGAAACATGGGTTAAAAGCCATTATTGAAGAGCTATTAGCACTAAGCACTAACTCAAAAGAGTAAAACCTAACCCTCCTTTTCAATAAACGCGCTAAATCAACTCAAAATGTTGATATATCATGCATTCTGCATAATAACAGTTTTATATACCACTCTAAAACTATGGCGGACCTTTTCAGTGGTATTCTTGAAATTGGCGCTGTTTCAAAGGTTAAATGGGTGTCTAGAAACTCAATAAAATCTATCTCCTTCACGTGCTTGAAAATTAGTAAGTCTTTAAATAACCTCAAAGTTTCGAGAGGCCATGGAGCAGACAAGATTTAATCATTTCTTTACAAATGTGGTTGTCCAGATATTCCACTCCTGACATGAACAATTATCGTCCGATAAATATAACTCAAGGATTATGGAAAAATTATTAGTGACGAACTATCCAACTATTTATTGACTGAAAAAGTAATCAATGATACGCAACAAGTTTTTCCTAAAAATCCATCTTGTATGACATGTCACTTTGGCTTGTTTATTTTGGTTTATTCTCTTCGTAGCCAATGATATCTAGTATTAGAGATGTGCCTGGACATTTCTAAGGCCTTCGACGTGGTCAACCACAAACTACTTATAAGTAAACTCACATCTTATGGGGTCCAAAACCCTTTGCTTGGTTGGTGTGATTCCATCCTCAGCAATCGACATCAAATAGTTAAAATCAACTCTTCATTGTCGAATGCCATTCCCGTTAGAAGTGACGTAATACAGAGTGGTGTCTTAGGCGCTTTGCTGTTTTCAGTTTTTATCAATGATATTTGCGAATGTTTTTGTGTGATTATGTCTCTTTTGTATGCAAATGATATTGCAGTAGTGTATTCATTTTCTTCACGTGAGCTGAGCAATATTCAAAATTGTATCAGCTCGGAGCTTATCAAGGTAGAACAGTGGTGCTCGGAAAGGCAACTGGAGCTAAATACAGCTGGATGTGGGTGGCCATGCTTCGGTGATACATCACTCAACCTCGATCTTACAATAAATGGTGAAGTGTTATCTAGGTTACACACAGTAGTAGATCTAGGACTTGGGTACTCCGACGACTTGTCGTTTACTGAACAGATAATGAAACCAACGTCCAAGTCTCAACGCCTTATAGGTCACATAACTCGAAACCTTCATTACAGCGAATCTCGTATTCTAATGTACAAAGTCTGTGTTCGACCATTCCTCGAATACTGCGCGTTTCTCCTTAGTAGCACGCGCATAAAGGATAAATTAGGACTGGAATAAGTACAGAGACGATTTACACTTCGTGCTCTTGGAACTGATAGTGTCTTGACATATAATTCGAGGTGTAGTAAACTAGGGCTTGACCCTTCATGGAAGAGAAGACTCAAACTTAACCTTATCTTCTTTTCAAAACACTTAACAAACTCTCCTTCACATCCAGTCAGGCGATTCAATATGCTGAAGCTTCACATTACGACATTTGTAACTCCTTGTCTTTAGCGAAACAAACATATTCTAGATCTTCTCTCTATATGAATTACTTTACTTGTAAGTTTTCTAGACTCTGGAATAATCTACCACAAACTATCTGAACGTTAAACTCTCTCACATTATTTTTTCACTCCATTAATGCATATTGCTCCTCTGAAAATGCATTAAATGCTCTAGCGCCTGTAAGTGTGTCTTACTCCACAAATGAGATTATCGAAACTTTAAATGTTTAACCACTTACTTGCTGTCGCTTTACATTAACACTGTCACTAGCAACTCTAACACGTTTGAATAATATCTAACATGAACAGTGGTAACCTGACCGGCATATTTTGACAATCATTGTTTTGTTGTACCGCGCCCTTTGCTTTAACCTTACTTTCTCTAGTTGTAGATATTTATCTATAACTCGCCCTAGCACTGGAAATAACGTAAAAAAAATACGTTCCTAAATCATCAGGTTATCCACCTGAGAAAGAATTAAAAGTTCCTTGGTGTTACACTGACTAGTTGTGATATATGCCATGTATAAACTACTTATCAATTACTGAACCAGAAAACATAAAACAATCTTGTATTTCATGTTTGTTCTGCACAGTAAATGTTGCTTTTTATATCAATCTGATCATGCCCGTAAACTGGTGTGAATTCTGTAAATATTATTTTCAGAATACATATCAATATTATTATTATTATCTAGTGATTACAAACTACATCACACAAATTTGAATTTTCCATCAAACTAGAAAACAGCAATAAAACCACGTTGATTTCGCATCTGTAGATATTTAACTTCACATTCATGACACTTGTTACATGAGGACAGACTATGAGTGAAGTGAATGGATAAATTTGTTTTGATGCTAGGTATTTTGCACTCTTTATCAAGGTACATCTGTCAAAATGGCAAGGCATTTACAGGCATATTATTATTATTATTATGTTGCGCAAAACATACATTCAGAGACATTACGACAGAGCTATGAGCCTCAGAGTTCCTATTACGTCGTACATTTTTAATAGTAAACCAGTGTTCAGGATATACCGAAAGTCAACCTTTCCTTCTCGCTACTTGTTTCACAATATTCTTGTCGATGTATAACATTCTTCAAATGGTCAACGATAGATTAACAAACATAGTCATAATTGAATCATATATGAGTCTATATGAGGTAGTGAGAATAAAATGAAAAAGTTTGGACATTGAGTTTGACACACCTGTAAATGTGTGATATTACATTTTTCCAAACCACCACAATTCGGTGCTCTATTAGGCCAAATTGCTGGCCCAAAAATAATGATATACAGAAAACATTAGAGTTAAGCAAACATGTACATCCATTCACTCACTTGTATATTCTGTATACGTGATCACCCATATTTATCACTAAACAGGTATAATTTCGGTGTGAAACATGTGAACCGTTTGATATAATTAAATGCTTTATAGCAGTCGTGGGCGTACATGCTCGTTTAAATCTTATCAACGACATTCAAGTGTTTCACAGCATCCAGTATTGTTGTTATGGTGGTGAGAAACATGACTGTTCATCTTTGAAACTGTGAAAATTAGACCACATGTACTCCAACATCTGAATTTACTTAGCTGTATGGGAACACTGAAAAATAAAAGCCAATGCTGAGCATACACTACTTCGTAAATTATAAATTCAGTGCTTTCAAGAATGCTATTTGAGATGAGTGTACGGCGATGAAATGTTGAAACCTGTAGGCATTTCGGATGAGCTCTTATTACGAAATCGTAGTGCTACTTATTAGATCAATCATAGCAAGCTGGAAGTTCACAGTGAATGTATACCTACTAAATCGATTGAAATTATTTTCAATTTCAAGCAATCTGTGGTCAGGATGTGTCGAATGGTGCTAGTTCAATGCAGACAATATACAGTTATAATCTACATGTTTGGTGAATAATGTGGTGCCTTTCCAAGGTGTATTTTAACATCAACGTCCTTCAGCACGACCTGTCAATAAATACCACAGTGACGAATACTCGATCACTGAATGCCTGTTGTCCATATCCACCAAAAGTAGAATGGTAAACATTGATTTTAATATATATTACATAATAAAGTTCATCTGTAAAATGTAAATCGATCCATAAAAGTTCATGTAAAGTACACATTCCAAGTGAGAGTAAAGGTAATCACTTTTGAGCAAAACATTTGACAGTACTGTGTCTTAGCGAATGTGAAATTCTATAACAATTTGAGATGCAATCAACTTGACAAACTTACGAACTCGATGAGTAGGAAACTACGTGAAAAAGAGAATTCTTCACACCGAACGTTCGTTACACAATGCAACCATCAGTGTCTGTTGGTTTGATAGTTAACTGATTTATTAATCGTTGAAGAATCAGTTTGACCATTCAAAGAAATATTTAGTTCATCCAACGTCATTTCAACAATTGTGTATTTTGTTTTAACGTTACATAAAAGAAAATGTGGATTCTTATTGCAATTTCACCTCAGCCTTATACGAGGAAAAAAGCTGAAAAATCTAATGATCAATCAACATAATACAAAACAAATATTCTTCATTGTATGAACAGGTGGGAGATTTGATTATGACTTACTTGGAAACTGTGTGAACACAAGTGATAATTCGAGTGAAACATGTAACATGACTTGTAGTAGTGAGAAAAATTTCATAGAGAAATCAAAGAAGAACTAAATGGGAACGCTCAAATGAACATGTAGTAGTTCTTCGTTGATAAGAATATGGTTGATGATTCAATGAATAATTCTGACAAGAAAAATATATTCTATCAATACGTGTCGCGTGCTGTCCTTCATGTACATATGTGAGGAAATCGCGCTTTGATGCAAATCAACATGATGAGAGATTTCATGGAGTTAGAATTATTAATTGGAATATTTGTTCTGTGAACGTGCCATCTTCTACCACTGATGAATCTCATTGCATCAACTGATTTATATTAGTGATGAGATCACAGTGAGTTGACTTCTTGTTTTACTTGTCTGTTGGTTAATGACTGTTATATGAGGATCAGGTGGAAATGAGAAGGTCTTTATTATTTTTCAAGTGAATAGCCTGTCGTTGCTCTTAACGAGAAAAGTTGTCGAATATTCGAAACTTCTTAAAACCAAGGTTGAAATGTACAAATCGATGGCCAAGCACCTTCAAACAATCGGTATTTCTATTAAAACTGTAAAATCCAAACTACGTTTGGCTGAAGAATAATTGTCTGGTTATGTAGAGACGCGCGGACACCAAGTGAAATCAAAACAAAGAGATTAGGGAAACAACGGCTCTAAATTTTATCACAAATACAAGCATACCGTTTTACCTAAATGATTATTACCAACCAGTTTTTCAACCAATAATTGTCCCTTCAATAATCGATGTAAATTACAATAAACAGACAAATTTGTATGAAATGAAATTACCGAACGCCCCAAAAAGTAAGTACTATTCTATCCATTTATGCATAGATCAAGAAAAAATCCGTTCAAAGCATTACAGTTTTTTTATTTTAAAACAATGAGTGTTTTCGATTATGAGAAGGTGCTTCAATTCACAATCAAAATGCAACACACTCAAAGAAGTTAACAATGAATATGACTATCGCCCTGAATAAATATCAAATGAAACAACATGATTTCCACTGAGGGAGAAACACAAAAACACAATAAAAGCAAAAGGAAGGTATGAAAACTGTATTAAAATAAAATATTATCATCTCAAATGGCATCAAATACACAAACAAAAATGTACAACTAATGAAACCAATAAGAAGAAGTTGAAAATGTATGCATGGAGGAATTTTCACACACGAAAACTTCAAAATGGATCTGACACAGACCCGCAAAATATCTCCATTCTACACAAGCCACTCTGATGCCTCTGTCATGGATCACTGCATAGCACAGTCCACTTTAGATGAACGAGTTGGACTTACAGCTGTACGCCTACCTGTTCAGACTACATTGATATAACCATTAACTAATTGCGACACTGAAGGAGAAATATATTACTTAAATCCCTGTGAGATTGTAAGTGATCATCCGATTGAAACATATAACATGGCTTGTAATAGTTAGAAAATTTTTATAGAGAAATAAAAAACAACGAAATAAGAACGCTTAAATGAGAATGTCGTCGTTATTCGTTGATTATCATATGGTTGATGATTCAATGAATTATTCCGACAAGAAAACATGAGTTGAGTAGAATAAATTCTAGCAATACGTGTCACGTGCTGTCCTTCATGTACATGCGTGAAAAATCATGCTTCCATGCAAATAAATTAAAATTATCATTTGCAATATTTGTTCTGTGAACGTGCCATCTTCTAACATTGATCAGGTTCACGTGATATAAAGTTTATATATAACGGTGTCCACATGATTGTGTGATGATTTATCTCAATAAATGAACTGAATTATATTGGTGATCAGAGCACAGTGAGTTGACTTCTTGTTTTACTTATCTGTTGGTCAAAGACTGTTATATGAGGATCAGCTGAAAATGAGGTCTTTATTATTTTTCATGTGAATAGCCTGCCGTTGCTTCTTACGAACGAAATTGTCCAATATTCGATACCGCGTTTTTCTATGTATTGACTTCGTTTTCCAATTAAGTCAATACATGACTGAATGAATAGAGCACAGTGAATTTATGTCTTCTTTTACTTGCCCATTTGACAATAAATGGTATTCGAGGACGAATACTCTATCAGCGAATAGCTGTGGTCCATATCCATCAAGAGAAAAGTGGCGAACATTGATTTCCTTATAAATTGCATAATGAAATTCATCTGTAAAATGTGAATCGATAGATTTCACCTCATAGAAACCGACATTTTGAATAAACGAAGTGTCGATTACCTGAGTAGACGCACAATATGTTAGTGGCCAAGTCACAGTAAAAACATAGTAGTCCCACTTATGTTGAATAATCCTACACGGAGGTTGATCACAAGTGTTGACACAAGCAAACAGAGACTTGCAAACAATAGACAAATAACATGATCGTTGAAGTGCAAAACACACCCTTAAGAAATACGAAGACCGTGAAAATCTTTCTTCCAATCGAATATTTTTATACGTAACTTGACAAAATTAAATATTAATTCACTCATTCAATTATTGATGAATAAATGTTACATCCTAAAGTGCGACGTACACTTTGGAAAATCAATATTTCTAACAACGCGTTGAATGCAGCTTGTCCTAGTAATTGAATGACGTGAAGGAATTATCACGTTACCATAATACTGAAACTCAGTGTACTTTATGTGCGGAGATAGATGATGGCTAGCTGTTGAATCCAGGGCAATCGCTTTTGCTTATTCAGAACTAGTTAGCTGGATGAGCGTGTATCAGCTAACCCAACCAAGTACCGTTCACTTCAAATGCTATCAAATTGTCCCCTTGACTACTGAGTACGCACGGATGCTAGCTTGTACAATGCAGTGTTGTTTGTTATAATGATGCAGTGAAATAAGAACATTGTGTTATAACTATTGTCAGTGCTTTTACGGGACGCAGCATTCAAATTTATCTCAAATAATCTATAAAACATTTTCTTCACGCTAGCATTTTTTTACTTCTTATCTCCTGAATGGAATTCATATTTCCGATTATTCAACTCAGCTCTGATGACCACATATAGGGAACCCATTCAGTTAATTTTTATGTGAAGCTACTATCAGACTTATCAGTAATGTTCAACTCATTTGTGTAATTCTTGGCAATTATATACAATACCAATTTGTACCATGTTGGTTTTGCGAATCTATCATCTACTTCGAAAAAAACATGAATGATTTTCGTTAAAGTCTACCTAACGTATAAACATTTGATCAACCATTTCTCCCTGAAGCAATTGTTTTATTGCCAAAACTCATTGTAATTAGATTGAATCCTTATGCAAATTAAAATATAATGCAACTATTTTGAAGGAATCTGTCAGAAACTCTTTCCACAATTCATGGGATGTTATCAACTTTCACTGGAATCACATAAATCAAAATGTAGTAGTTTGATACAGATACCAGTAAATAATGATTTCGTCGCAATAACACTATACTATTTGCTAAGTCATTTAGAATCACTGTATGTTCGATGGTGTAGTTTGTGGGTTGATAAGTGCATCCGTTGACAGAATACTAAGTAGGGACGTCACTGTACTGACGAATATCGGTGTCTCACTTAACCCGTATGAAAGATTTATTCTGCCGAGTCTGTATGGAATTTGAAATATTGAAGCAATGACAGATAGTTTGAGTTAAAATTTAGTGTTGTGACCCGTAAAAACACTGATAATAGTTATTACACAATGCTGTTATTGCACCGTATCGTATTTCTTAAGGATGTGTTTTGCACTTCAACGATCATGTTATTTGTCTATTGTTTGCAAGTCTCTGTTTGCTTGTGTCAACACTTGTGATCAACCTCCGTGTAGGATTATTCAACATAAGTGGGACTACTATGTTTTTACGGTGACTTGGCCACTAACATATTGTGCGTCTACTCAGGTAATCGACACTTCGTTTATTCAAAATGTCGGTTTCTATGAGGTGAAATCTATCGATTCACATTTTACAGATGAATTTCATTATGCAATTTATAAGGAAATCAATGTTCGCCACTTTTCTCTTGATGGATATGGACCACAGCTATTCGCTGATAGAGTATTCGTCCTCGAATACCATTTATTGTCAAATGGGCAAGTAAAAGAAGACATAAATTCACTGTGCTGTATTCATTCAGTCATGTATTGACTTAATTGGAAAACGAAGTCAATACATAGAAAAACGCGGTGTCGAATATTGGACAATTTTGTTCGTAAGAAGCAACGGCAGGCTATTCACATGAAAAATAATAAAGACCTTCTCATTTCCACCTGATCCTCATATAACAGTCATTAACCAACAGACAAGTAAAACAAGAAGTCAACTCACTGTGATCTCATCACTAATATAAATCAGTTGATGCAATGAGATTCATCAGTGGTAGAAGATGGCACGTTCACAGAACAAATATTCCAATTAATAATTCTAACTCCATGAAATCTCTCATCATGTTGATTTGCATCAAAGCGTGATTTCCTCACATATGTACATGAAGGACAGCACGCGACACGTATTGATAGAATATATTTTTCTTGTCAGAATTATTCATTGAATCATCAACCATATTCTTATCAACGAAGAACTACTACATGTTCATTTGAGCGTTCCCATTTAGTTCTTCTTTGATTTTTCTATGAAATTTTTCTCACTACTACAAGTCATGTTACATGTTTCACTCGAATTATCACTTGTGTTCACACAGTTTCCAAGTAAGTCATAATCAAATCTCCCACCTGTTCATACAATGAAGAATATTTGTTTTGTATTATGTTGATTGATCATTAGATTTTTCAGCTTTTTTCCTCGTATAAGGCTGAGGTGAAATTGCAATAAGAATCCACATTTTCTTTTATGTAACGTTAAAACAAAATACACAATTGTTGAAATGACGTTGGATGAACTAAATATTTCTTTGAATGGTCAAACTGATTCTTCAACGATTAATAAATCAGTTAACTATCAAACCAACAGACACTGATGGTTGCATTGTGTAACGAACGTTCGGTGTGAAGAATTCTCTTTTTCACGTAGTTTCCTACTCATCGAGTTCGTAAGTTTGTCAAGTTGATTGCATCTCAAATTGTTATAGAATTTCACATTCGCTAAGACACAGTACTGTCAAATGTTTTGCTCAAAAGTGATTACCTTTACTCTCACTTGGAATGTGTACTTTACATGAACTTTTATGGATCGATTTACATTTTACAGATGAACTTTATTATGTAATATATATTAAAATCAATGTTTACCATTCTACTTTTGGTGGATATGGACAACAGGCATTCAGTGATCGAGTATTCGTCACTGTGGTATTTATTGACAGGTCGTGCTGAAGGACGTTGATGTTAAAATACACCTTGGAAAGGCACCACATTATTCACCAAACATGTAGATTATAACTGTATATTGTCTGCATTGAACTAGCACCATTCGACACATCCTGACCACAGATTGCTTGAAATTGAAAATAATTTCAATCGATTTAGTAGGTATACATTCACTGTGAACTTCCAGCTTGCTATGATTGATCTAATAAGTAGCACTACGATTTCATAATAAAAGCTTATCTGAAATGCTCACTCTCATTTTAAATAGCATTCTTGAAAGCACTGAATTTATAATTTACGAAGTAGTGTATGCAGACCATTGGCTTTTAGTGACCTATTAGTTTGATCGACTGACGTTTTAATGTGACCCGACCAATATTTCATGTCTATACAGTGTTCAAATTCAATATTATGACATTACATCTCTATCTCTTAGTTATTTACATTGAAGTCCGTTAACCTTGAAAACATTTACAAGATATGTTTGTCAGATATCGACTATTCATTGAAGTCCTTCATTCACAATATAATAACATGAATCAAACTTCCTCCTTCGTCTAATTGACTGTGATGATGTCGTTGAGAATATCGATATAACCCGGATGACGAAATCATCGAGCTCAGAGGACGAAACGCCATCGAAATCAACCACCTGAGCTACAAGCCTGCACAGTCTTAAGCTACGGTGATCGTCCTTTCGAACACAAAGGCGAACTGAAATAATCAATTGAAGGTTTATCAATGAGTTATTTTCAACTTCATATAACACTTGAAATGTTAACTGATCTGTTGATGAAGCCACAACCAGTTTATAATGTGCTCATTGAATTTTATGAAATTTCGGTTGTTGATGCAAAAACAAATATAAGTACTATCCCATTAATCCATAATACCTTAGTTAAATAAAATACCGGTTTCGGATGAAAACTAGTGTTCGAATATTCTGTCTAATTTTTACTCGATAATATCAAAGAACTACGTGTGATTACTTCTATCTATAAGCATACATTGATCGTCGCAAAAAATTCACATTCAAATATATCACAAAAACTCAGACAATGCATACATAGACTAATCGTAATGAAAAACGTCATTTTCGTTATTCACCTCGATCAATCTACATTATACTGACTGCGTTCGTTCACCTAATCAAATTAGGAATGATCAGTGATGTTTTTCGTGTCATATTTATTCAGTAATGTGAACAGTTTGAACTTGTGTTAGTTCATCTTGGAAGGATTATTGTTCTTTGAATAATCCGTTAATGATAAACCACGAAGTATCAACAATTTAATCGTCTACTCATTATTGATAAACGTAGATATTCACCGGTGTTTGGTAACGTTTTCTGGTGGTACATCAATAATTCCAAGAAATCATTTCACTCTCAAAACAATCATGACTTGCAACAAAAGAAATTGTGGACGACTGGAAGAAGAGTGATGCTGTCAGAAACATAAGAACTAGTTTAATTTGTCCAAGGGTAGATCTGTTGAGTGCTTGGTGTTGCCGATGAAACTACGCCTCTCAACCTTCATCCAAATACAATCAATATAAAATTTGGGGGTGAATCGAATCACTAAGTGATACTCGACAGTGCAACATGATTACTACTACCTCAGTCGTCATCATAAAAATGTGTCTCATTTCTATACTTGAAGGAGTGTTGTATATGTAAATACATGTTGACGGATCTCAAATGAATAGATACGAATGCTGTGACGTGAGAGCTTATTCGGGAGTCGAGTAGACAAATGATAAAAAGTTATTCGTGCTGTCGTTTAAACGCGAGCGGCAGGTCGTTCTACCTCGGGCGTTTTCCACCATTTCACATATTTTCATATGAGTAGATTCGGTGCGCAAACCTTTGTAGCAGCCTTACAAAGGTCCTTTCACGTGGTTGCCCGACACGAAAAGACCTTCAAGGTTGATCAACACGAGCACGTCGAGATAGTCAGCATTGATCGTCTCAAGCCGGCATACGTCGATGACTTTTCCCTGAGACCCAGTCTATACTAGCAAAACCCCTACATATACTTCGGACCACACGCCAGATACATTATAGTCCTCATTCCTCATTCCCTAGACAACAGCACGTGTGATCTGTACCATCCGCGGACGAGACTGCTGTCCTGCAACAAGATCAAAAGAACACGACGCACTTGACTTCAGATCACATTGTAGTCACATGAGATTCGAACGAAACTGAAACTCACGTTCCGGTCGCCGAGTACGCCTACTCGTGCGCTTTTACGACAAACCTCCCAATCAACAATGGATACGGTATAAGACTCCATCGCTATACTGTATGTAAGCTACACCTTTCTTTTATCTTCAATGTTTTTCTTTGGCCTCTGCCCACGACTCCGGGCATCGCCCATTCGGTACCGTAGAATTCAGTCAAACTTTTCGGAAGCTTGCCTGATCACTCATGCTTTCGTCAACGCACTCCGTAGATGTTTTGTGGCTCCGAACCTGTCTGATATACGTAAGACCTCGAATCTGCTAATTATGTTCGCTCCTGGTCTGTTGGCTCAATCTGATTCCGTCTCACGTCTGCAGCGCTTTCTAATGAGCACCTCTGCGAACGCAATTCTCAGATTCTGGATACAAGCCACTCTGGTATGGTACACCAACTCAAGCAACAAATACAACATAATACTCCTGGTACCGTCCTACATGAAAGATTTCTGACGACAACTCGAGTATCAACGATCGCTTCATGTATAGCCAACCCTTTCGTTATGCAATCGCACGTTAACCGATCGGAACCACGAATGGAATTGCTACGTATCAAAAGTGTATGACTATTCTAGCGTGAGGCTCTTGTAGTGACTCAATTTTGTGACGAGAACGCGATAGTTATAATGGGTAAAATTATTATTTCAACCAATTGTACCAGCGATTGTTTTATTGTGATTGCTTGTTGTAATTTCTTAAGTGTATCAAACACACACACTTTTCAGTTGTCTGTGACCTTGCACGAACTCGCGAAGGCTCAGTGGTTCCTCTTGTAAATTTTGGTACGATCTCTATTTTCTTTCGAAACCACGAGAATGCCAACAAATATATCTCATTACAACCATCAACTGCCTTCTGGTTTTTGGCCTACGGACGGATTCAAACTAATAACTAGCACGTAATCTTGCTGTAGTCAACCACGACTCGACACAACTACAGAACAAAGCTTACAACTTCTCAAGGTCAATCAACACACCTTTATGTATGAAAAATGGAATGGATTCAGATTGTTTGGAAGCATCATATTTATTACTTGAATTCGTGATTCCATTAAAGATAGTTCACCATGGAAAACCGGAGAGCACTGGATGAAGGTTTCGTCTTAACATTGTACGTTTGGACAGTGCGGAACCACGACCCCGCACGCTACACTCGAACCCAGGACCTCAAGTTTCGGAAGTTCGCTTAAACTCTGAACCACTGAGCCGAGATACATAGGTGGTAATGTCTAACATCAACTAATCCATGGAATTTCACCACCGTCCATCATTGTTTTCAAAGGGTCACTGCTTCACAACAGACATCACATTTATGTTGGATCTGTTATAAGAAATCAGGATGAAGCATGAATTCCGTTTAATTGTATTTAATGAGTCCGGTTGAAAATTTATAGCAATATATTGATCACGTAATTAGAACAGTTGAGTTAATTCATTATGCACTTTAGGTAGCTAATAAAATTACATTTAACGGAAAAACACACAAATTTAGACAAAATAAAATTATGCATTTGTTTTTGAAGGGTTGTCAGTGATGAAGGATAATTTTGTAGATGTATAATTATCACTTGAGTGACAAGTTTCAGCTGAAAATATTCCTACACACAAGTATAGGATCATATTCAAATCATCATGGTATGTTGAAATGATAATCCTCATATGATCTTTAATGAATAGCTTCAAGATGCCATCACTGACATTCTAGGGGTCAACCGAGATCAATGAAACTCAGTGTTGTTTGGCGGAAACAGTTGTTTATTTTACAAGAACGTAATGATATTTAGTCAAGGTTAGACATTATCACATTTTAATGTCGTCCCTGTTTTCGAAATATAAGACATATGGGTATAAGACAAGAGACCTAGAATTCCGAATCCCGCTGCGAGTTCATGGATGCACACGGCTGTGAAGTGCCATATTGGGATAAAAAGGACGAAGTACTCTCTGGGTTTCTATGATGGCATAGCTAAGACCAATTTGTGATATGAAAGTTCCATTATTATAAAGGAATTATCAACCAAATACTAAAATATCTGGAAACGAAAAGCACAGTATGCATCGTTGCACTTATATTGCTAAATCCACGCCGAGAGCAGTGCTGAGTATTTGAAAACTCGTTATTTCTGAGTTGATGTCTAATTCATGTATCAATTGAAGCTAAACCACTGTGGAAAACCTGGAAGCACTGGACTGCTGTCTCATCCTATCGCTAGAAAATTATTAAAATCTCCACACGACATCCACTTCTGATAAAGTTTAATAACCAAGTTAAAAGTTGTATTCTTCCATCATAGTTGAAGATATGTTTATCTCAAAGAAAACATTAGAACCAACGACCTTAACGTATCTGATGAGAAAACGTTAACCTGTGTCAACCAGTGTCTACATATATCGACGGTCAAATGTCAATTATACCTTATCAAAAAATCCATTTTTTTAGTTATTGAATAGAATAAATAAGGATTTATGACAGTACACAAAATATTAATTGCGATGTTCATTTTGAGATGATTTTTGAATAAAGCGAAATGTTACTCAGCATTTGAAGAGTTTTCAAAATTTACAAGCTAAAATCACAGAATAAATAACACGAAATAACAGTGGTCAGGCTATGATGAACTTCGTTGCTCCCTTAGCACTCTGGCACACTTGAACGTTTCTACAACTCAGAATTATTGGTGTTCTGTGTTCTACAGCTGATAACTTATGCTTCGTAAGCCATTGAAGAGTGTGGGCCTAGCTACTAACTCAAGGCAGCCACTGTCTCTTTAGACTCGGTGGATGTATTTCAGTTGTACTAATTGTGTGAAAATTTCTGCTGGTGTTTAAATCTCCAGCTGATCAGTCTTTTATTAGAAAATGTTCGTCATCAATAGCTTTATCACATCACTTTGCACAGGATACGTATGAACCAAAAAGATACTGATATACTGCACTAAGAAAGGTCATTGGAAAGATCCAGGCAACTAATACAAACGAATATTTGTGTATATGACTTTATTTTATAACTAACAATCAGTGGCCAATTAGTATACGCTTCATATATTATCCATTTCTATCTGTATATGGTCTCAAATACACAATTTATTTTACATTCCTCTATTTTGAGACATTATGGTCTTCTCAATAATACCATTAATTGACAAACATCTTTACAAACAATAGGATTTATTAGTTGAGGTGATAGGTTAATTAGAGCCAGACCACCGTGAAGAACCTAAACGCGTTGAACAACCGCTTGATTCTAGTATGGGACTCGATCTCGCTCGAGAGATTCGGACCTAGGACCTATGGGTTTCGTGCGCGGACGCTCAACCTCTTGTCAAGTTTCCGTAAACTCGTTGAACTTTTATAACATTTTCAAATGACAATATACACATAAGATTCACACAGTGCCATGGTAAATCTGAACTTTGTTGCTTTAAGATCTCTGTATATGTCGAGCATAACTCATTTGTAGGTCATGGTTTCAGCAATCCAATTACTAATATAACTGTTATGTAGTATGGTTAGATAATATTGCACATGACATCAAGAGATTATTCTAAACAATAACTTGTGACTAAAATCTACTGGGAACCGTGTTTAGTATTAAAGGTTAACCGTACAAAAAAAGATGATCAGCTCATGTGATTCACAATAAAATAATAATGAGGTTTTAAAACTTTTGCGATTATTCAATTACATATTACATTATTCACAAAGTTAATTAAATAAACAGAACATGGAGATAAAGTTAACACGTAACCATTTTTTGTTGTTGACTACTTAAAGCTTATTAATGTCATGGTTATACAATCAGTAAAAACTATGGAAACAAGTAGTTCATTCTAGTTTATACAGGATCTATGAGTGAACAATTTTGAAATACTTTAGTATTTCAGAATATGTAGGAAAATATACATTCAATACATCTGCCTAATGGTTAAGCCTAATCAGAACATTTCTATTTCGAGAATGATATGTATCATACTAATGGTAGAACAGAATACTAGTTCGGATGGAAACATTTTGGAATTGTGAAAACAAATTTGGTAGCAAAGATGGATGGTGGCTAACAAAGAAATTCAGGACAAGCGTTGTGACGTAATTGAGACATATCATAAGGACTTACCTGCATTTCGGAGTTGTTGTTCACTCCAGGACTCAAACCCAGTGAACATCAACTCTGGAATGCAGATAAATTCAGCCTGCGCACAATATGCGCATATGCCAATAATAGAATGATCAATTGCAACCCGACTCTACTAAACGTAATAGAAATACACTAAACATTTGAATGTCGACCTCAAATAAAGAAATAAAACAGTGTTGTTTAATTCGAGAGACCAAATTTGGAAACAAAATTTTCTGAAAATATGATATTTTATATTTGATTGATATTTCTATACTGGTCTACTACACTCATAAAACCAAGTCTGGTTATACGGTTCTCATGAGAATTTTAGTATTGCTATTCATGAAGGATCATTGATTTTGAAAAGATTTGAGTAACACCTCACAATGAAACGGGGTAGCAACTTCGCGGTATAATTCATGAATTGCGGATGTGAACTGCTTAGGAGTTCCATACAAGGACGAAACGGCCGTTCAGTTTCTCCAGGTTTTCCATGGTGGTCTACTTTTAATTGACTCATGAATTCATTTAATAAATTATGAAAAAAAAGTCTTGTGATTAAGCTTATGAGCACTTGACTTCACTTAACCTAACAAAAAAATCCATCCACAATAAAAAACAATCGGATTCATGTGATCAGTCATGTGAAAGACAGTTCGTGGAGCTGAGTACCATTGAAGTGGCAAGCTGCTGTACTGAATTTTGTTTATAATGTGACAATATTGCTATGGCTATCGTCCATATCAATTTGCACATGACGAAATCGCGTATCGAAGCTCCGACTTATATGACTTTGTCTCTGTGTCTAACCAGTGAGGCGTTAAACAGCACGAGCGGCCTAGAGTCAACTATTAGTCATTATTGGTCCTCAAATTAGTAATGTCTCGACTAACACAGGCTACTGAGTCTAAGTGATAAATATAAACTGTATGAATGGTGCATTTTGTACAAATATGCTTTATACACAAGCGGATCAGACCGTATGACAACATATAAAACAAAATAGTTCAAGCAAATAGTGGCTGTGTGTGCAACATGAAAACTCATTATTCAGGAATAACACAAGAACGGTAAATTGTATAACAGTGTACAATAAGTCAAACGAAAGGTTTTGATGAAAGGAATGTGAATATATATGTCGATTCTATCGAATAGTCCAAATCATCCAATTGAGATACACGGAAAATTGAAGTTCACAAAGCAACGACTTGTCAATAATATACGAAAAATAGTTACAAACTTCAACTTGTGAGATGTCTGTATCGTTTACAGTGTCTTTTTGTCTACAATAAAATGGGCTTCTTGTGACAGAAAGAATAATCAAAACATACGATAGTGCAAAAAACAACTGTTAACTGTGTGTAAATTTGGTAACAGTTTATCAACAAGCAAACACAGAATCAGGAGCGAACAGAATGGGAACTGTTGTGTTTAAACAAGGTTTAAAAATGCACAAAATTGTGAATCACTGCTACAGCGATTGAGATAAACTACAATGAGAAATACGGTAAATGTTATCAGTATTCGTGAATAATCAGAATATTACACGGCAAACTTGCGTTACAACAGAAATTTAGAAATTTCTAGGAATACAACTAATCACTGAATATTACTAAGTAGTATAAAACAGTACACAAAAGAGTGTAAGGAGAGTGAGTAAGTACACAATTACCACTCCCCCTTTAAAAAAACAGCATGCCTTTCCTCGCTAATATTTTTTTGATGTTTAGCATGAAAGTATTCAAAGACGAAAATGGTTCAATTTTCTTTAGCCACCGTCGTTCTGAAAATTCTTCCTCCATTCTACTACTCAATTGTCTGTCCCTTTCAATAAACTAATCCCACGTAGTTCTGTGGTGTATGTTTTTCACGTCTACCATTCTTATACATAGCAGTTGTATTAAATCCTAATGTAATTGGGTATGGTCTAAGACCGAATTAAATATCGCTCGTAATTGACCAAGGAGTTGACATGATACAGCATTGAATAAATGTGTTGTAAATACATATGGTAAGAATGCGTAATGACATTTAAACGAAAATAGTAACGTCTCGAATGACAACTATCAGTAAATATTGTGGCTAGTGCATAATCGACATGATGATTCAAGGAAAATATATCACACCTAGTATCTGAACTCGCTGATATATCCAGCAAACAAATATTGAGATGTTGAGATTTTACCGGTTGCTTATACTGCACATTAGAATCGCGCATATCCGTCTTCGATATACCACACAATCGATTAATCCTGCTCGAGAACATACATGCTTACTAACTTACACATGCTTCCCCCATGAGGCCGACCAGCGTTCTCCAAAGCACTCTGTCTTGGCCCTTCCTTTCAAGTTCTATCTACTTTTTGTTCATCCTTCTCAGATCTGTCTCTTTTTCTCAGAGTAACATGTTTTTCAGTATTCCTCTTCTCCTTTTCCAAGTTTCCGCTCCATACAATAGAACTGTTTGTTTCCAGTGCTTCTGCAGGAATGTTTTCAGGTCCCGCTGCTTTGCTTCTCTTGATTCGTCTGATGACCATGCTGATCTCTTCAGTTGTTGAAAGGCCTACAAGCGTGAGCGCTCGCTCGATGTTTAGTGTGTTCAGTGAGGATAGTTGGTTCAAGAGTACCATAAAAAGCTCTGCTCACCTGCTTCGTTGTTCTTCAATGTTGGTGATTATCTTGCTTCATCGCTTTTGACTGGTCGTTCAGTTTTAAGGAAATTTTCAAAGAGCTTCTTTGTTGTGTCATACAACTGTCACATGTTTCTTTCTCTTGCAGCCTTTCCCGCCGTCATTGCTAGATCTTCCTCATATTTAAGTTTGTCGGTTCTGATGCTCTCCTTCACTTGGTTGTTTACTTCCGTTTATTCAGCTAATGCCTTGTTTTTCTGTGTTCCTTTTTGACCGATATTAATTGTTGCCTTCTTGTTAATCCATTCTTCAATCGTAATCATTTTATCTATAGTGGTACTTTTCTTGTGATAGTGCTTCTTGTGGCTCAGAACCTCGTGATATGTTGAACTGATCGTCTTCCTTATCCCTGTCTAATCGGCCTCCGTTCAAGAAAATGGTTTATCTAAATTAAAATCTAACAAGTTCATAACATGTTGAATAAACTATTCCTTTCCTAAGTGTGATAATTTACTTGTAGCTCTAAAATGACTTAAGAAATCATAACGTTATAACAATGTTTCCACTAAATGTTGACTAGTTTGTTTACATATAGTTGGTAACATTTGATCAAATGATTGATCCAAATCTTTCTCCAACCTTTTCTGAACGTGTAGGATTAATTTACTTTTCATAATGCAGCTTTTCTGTCGTCCTTGCTGGTTCTGCCGTGTATTTCTGCTTGTCGGCTTTAATGCTCTTCTTCATTTGCTTGTTTGCTTCTGCGTACTCATCTTCGCCTTGAATTTTTCTGCACGTGTTCGACCGATGCTAATTGCTGTCTTCTCTTCTTTTTTTGAATCTTGTTCAGTGTTCGCATTGAGATCCATTCCTTATGATGATGTTGTTTGCGGCCCAGAACCTCCTAACAAGTTGACGTTTATGCTTCTTTGATCACTCTACATTTGTCCTCCATAGTAAGTTGTGTGCTTTCAGTAGATCTTGCAGAGCTTGAAACTTGTTCTTGATGGTTATCTTAAACTCGTTGAGTTTGTTAGTATCTGGAAGGAAGGCTGTATTGAACCTTTGTAATACCGTTTCTCCAGTTGTCCCTTGCTTTATTAGCTACAGTCTCATCTTGGCCGCAATGAGGTGGTGATCTGAAGCTTTGTCAGCTCCACTCCTACTTCTCAAATCTGCCATTGTCCTTCTGAATTTCTCATTGATACCAATATGACCTACCTGATTCTCTTCCTGGTCTGCCAACACTGTCCGGACTCTCCATGAACCTATAGAAGTTGTTGCTTTGGTTGTTAGAATGAAGATACTAAGCATTTGTTTATGGTAATGTGCATCACAATCATGATTGTAATTTTCTGCGGTGCTTAAATCTTACGAATTCACTCGATTCTTATTTCACCTCAGTTTTTGCTTGCTTGCATAATGCTGTACGAATTTGTAGTGTTTCTTGCGTATTGGCAGTCTGTTCTATACAATAGCAAACGCTAGTCGACGCTTCGTATCATCTTCTAAACTTCAAACAGCTTTGCGATTTATCTAATAACGGTCATTCATAACCTTGATATACGAGGCCTTAGAAATAGTGTGTGGTTTTTAAGTGCTTATTGTTGCTCGTTGACTAACAGACGTGCCAGAAAATCAAGTCACGTGTTGTTAATCTGAGATTTGTGGAGGTGCCATATAAATTTATTTCAAAAGAACAGCTTTAGTAGAAACCAAGATAGTTTGAGAAGTGTTTGCCACTTCAACGGGCAGATATAAGTATCATGTGTCAAGAATTTGAAGTGGGATGAAAAGCAAAGAGAGAATTAGAAAAATAGTGGGATTCCAAATAACAACAAGGATGAAAGAACAATGGAGCTTGTATGAGACAATTCAAAAATGTGTAAGCGGTATATTCGATTCATTGATTCTATATTTTACCAATTCAGCGAGTGGTTTTACTTTATTCGTTAGATTGTTTTGTCCTATACAATTATTCAGTTATTGCAGCACAAATCGGCACATCGAAGTGGCGAACAAAAGCAAGTCCTTATCATTTCCAGCTTGTGAAGTGATAGACCCGAAAGTACCACATGTGTTGAATCTTGAAGTGCTACAGAAAATATTCATAACTACTACTACTACCTCCCCTTGAACATGTACCAGTTAACATTGTTCGGATAAATTATTTTCGGAACGAGCGTTTGTGGAAATCTAAATAAGTTAATGGTTGAATTCATGAGTTAATTTAAGCTAAGTCATTCATCGATATGTTAAGGCTTTTATCTGAGGTTTGCTCCCTAATGTTCGGGTTTCATAGTTCTTCACAGTGACATAAACTATCTCTATCCGTTGAATCTGAAAGATGTTCTCATTCAGCAGTCCAACTAAAATCAATTAAGTGCCAATCCACTTTAAATGATGCATATTCAACCTCTAAAATACGTGTTGATAATAAGGAGCACCAGCTTATGTGAATAATCATGAAGTGCACCAGTTGCCACGGTAATGGACTGAGTGGTAAATTAAAAGAGGTTGGAAACATGCACTCCCAGTTTTATCGGAGAACCATTTGTCCTAACTGATATATAGCTAACGCCGATACCACAGAAAACGAGTTGGGCATGCATAACAGGATATTATCTATGTGATAGGATACTCAGAAGCCAAAGGTAGGACAATACAGCTACTATACCGATAACTACACATGAGGATCGACGAGATTCTTTCAAACAGAGAAATGAAAACATCTTTTCCCAATTGCGATAGGCAAGATGCGACTCCTGCAGGAAGTCTTCACAAGCTGAGAGATGGTGATGGATATTAATAAGGAGCCTTATGTGCACAACATTATTCAAGCGAAATTCACATTTAAAAAGAGAACATAGTGGCTTAGCAGGGCAGAGAGCAAGTTCTGCAGGCGAAAGTAGTGTCTGGTGTGAATGAAAAAACTCCCTCAAAGAATATGAACATAGCCCTGACGAAGCATGGAGGTGACAGCTAAAATATGGAGTAACTCGAAATATAAATAAAGGTTACTTTTTTACCAGCTCAAATGTGTCCGTCAAAATTGCTAGACGCAATATTGTCGATCGTTAGGTAGTATGAGTCAGTGTGGACAATGACATGACTTCCACGTAAGATTTTGTAGATTAGGTAGCCACATCATAACAAATCTGCAGTTTAGGGAGTACATCCATCATAATATTAGTACTAATACCGAACTAGATCGTGACTATACAGATCTGCAAAAGCATCGGGCTCCAACAACACATTCCTCATGGCTGAACACGAGACAACTGGGAAAGGAGACATTCAACATTATACGTGGAGAAAAACGCGACGATGGTGAAGGTGAGAGGGAAGAAATCAATTAAATCCAATAGGGTGGCCTAGCTCAGCCTTGCAGGCGTGTTCACTCTGTATGAATTGTTTTTGCTAATGTTAAATATATTGTTCTATCCACAGCCTGAATGTATTCACAATCATATATTGATAATTGTTACGATACGATGAGTCAGTTTGGACATTGATATGACTTTCACTTAAGATCTTTTAGATTAGGCAGTCACACAATAAAAGCTCTACAATGATGTGTTTCACTGACACAACTGCCTTGGTTTGAAGCCATACAGAGAGTAGTTTTTTCACACCAAAGTAAATTGAGTGCACGCGAGATGACGGTTCCCGACATCTTTATTTTCAAAGGAGACCATCTTGAGTCAACTCCTCTTCTTGATCTTTATTATTGACCTTCTAGACAAATGTTGATCTATGACACTGATCAGACGACGTGCCATACCACATCTTTCAATTGAATAGTGCTTCTTTCGGCAAAAGTATCCCACTGAAATTAACAATAGCCATCTCTCCAGGTAGTTTTGAGAAGAGACTATAGCGGTAAATAAATCCCTAAAACAAATAGCTCTGTAAATCTTGAAATTTGATGTTGATCACATTAGCTATAATGAAATCACACGGCTGAAGATGTTCGGTCACACTTTTGGACCAGATCAGTAGTGAAAAAGGCGTGCTCTATGTCTCCTGCGATCGCCACCCATTCGTTTCTCGAAACATTGGTAATTTATCAAGTATATCTTCGAACCTCTCTGCTTCTGACCTGTGGCTATAAATATATCCCAGAAATGAATGGTTCGTAAGGTCTACTACAGTGGTATTTGCCTCATTTGTTTGACTGAAGACACCCCAGGTGAAGACCATCGATCATACCGTGCTAATTATCCCCTGCGACTACAAGCCTGTTCAGATCAAACACTACACGACATACCGAGAAATTTCCAGACATATCTTTGAGCTTCTCAACATCTAACCTCTGATTTGCTTGAGTTGATATCCTTTGGTTATAAATATGTTGCGGGTGAAGGCTCTTTCAAGATCTGATTATTGGTTCTATATATATTGGTGAACACAATGTGTCTGGCATGCCGACCAATATACTATGGTCTGATGCTTCTTAGGACCAAGAACCTCCTGGCACGTTGAAGTTAAGGCTTCTTTTATACCTTTCCAGTTGTCCTCCAAAGTAGTTTCTTGTTCATTCAGTAGATCCTGTAGAGCCTGGAACCTGTTGTTGAGAGTTATCTTGAATTCATGGAGCTTGTCAGTATCTCGAAGGAAGGCTGTATTGAACCTTTTTAGTGCTGTTTGTCCAGTTGTCCAGTCTTTCTTCAGCTTCAGTCTCATCTTGGCCACAACCAGGTGGTGATCTGAAGCTATGTCAGCTCCTCTCCCGGTTCTCACATCTTCCATTGATCTTCGGAATTTTTTGTTGATACAGATGTGATCTATCTGGTTCTCTGTGGTGTGGTCCGGTGAGATCCATGTAGCTTTGTGTATGCGCTTGTGTGGGAATATTGTGCCGCCTATAACCAGTTTGTTGAATGCACATAGGTTTGCAAGTCTCTCCCCATTTTCATTCCTCTCTCCTAATCCATGTCGTCCAATTACATCTTCATATCCTGTGTTGTCCACCCCAACTTTAGCATTTAGATCTCCCATCAGGATGGTCAGGTCCTTTCGTGAGCACTTCTCTATAATTGATTGCAGCCTTTCATAGAACTGATCTTTATCATCGTCGTTGCTATCATTGGTGGGTGCATAGCATTGGATAACGTTCATCGTGATCCCTTGCTTCTTTGTTCTGAATGATGCTTTGATTATCCTGGGTCCATGAGATTTCCATCCAACAAGTGCATTTCGTTCTTCTTTGGACAGCATTAGAGCAACTCCCTGAGTGTGTGGAGCATTTTCCCCTTCGTGACCGGAGTACAGCAGCATCTCTCCTGTACCTAGCCTTTGTTGTCCAGTTTGTATGCAATGGGTTTCGCTGATTCCGAGTACTGCCAAGTTATGTCTCCTCATTTCCATTGCTATTTGGCTGGTCTTCCCTATCTCCCACATTGTCCGGACGTTACATGTACCTATAAAGAGTGTTGCTCTGGTTGTTAGAAGGTGCATCGGTCTCGTGGCTTCCGAAAAATTTCGGCTTTCATCATGAGACGTCATAATTATTCCTTCAACCCCCCCGGGACGGAGTTTAAATGGTTTGAATTATTTTTCCTGGTTAGCGTTTTTTCAACGAGTTAGCTTTACTACGGGATGGGGTCGCTAACCCCATGACCAACCCTCCTCCTTTACCCGGGCTTGGGACCGGCACTAACTCTAGAAGAGCTACAGGCGGAGTTTTCGGTTCATATGTTAAGCCCTTATACTTTATTCTAGATTCTGACCAAGCTAATTCGCCTATGCATTATGAGTCATATTTTGATCTTGTTAATTATTCGCGTGATAACCTTGACTACCTTTTCATATGTGTGCATGTGTATGCACACTTCACATCTTATTCATAATATATCTGTCATTCATTTTCATCTGACTATAAATGTTGAATAATGCTTGCTTAAATTGAGTTGGCTTCCCCGCTATCTTCAGTACGCGTCATGTATACTTCGCTCGCTTACACTTGCTCATGTGCTCACAGCTTTCTGGTCTGCATCATTTATCAATAAAAATGTAGTTGCCGCTTCTCTTTGCCTTCTGATATTACGCACCATGAAGACTTGTATTATAACGGTTATTGACGTGAATTATGAACGAAGCACGGCACTAGACACCAGTGTAGTGAACGTTGACACCAATAAATTTTTTGTTCTTGTTCTTTTTTCTTTGATTTTCTGGTTCCAGGCATTTCGCTTTCGATTATTGATACGTACTACTTATATCCTTCGATACCGGTAGCATACGTCAAAATATTTCCTTAAATTAAATAAGAACGATTGGGGGGTGCTACTGCTATCCGCCGAAATAAGTAATATGTATCATATGGATCATCTTGCGGGACTATAAATTATGGAATAACTTTGAGCGACTCTAAAGCGCTCTGAAAATGTCCACCTACTAAGACTAAATACCGAATACAAACCAGTGTGAGTAAGTAAAATAGTGATTTATGTTTGATGGTTAGTTTCAGTGAATAAATTTAGGATTTTCAAAACGATCTGACATCAGCTATAATGCCATCTAACCAGATAAATAATTAGATTTTGCTCCGAAATCCGAGACCTGTAATCTTATACATGATTGATTCATCCGATAATCATAGCGTCGCCGATCAGCTATCCAGAACTTCTAAATCCTCCTGATGTGCACATGCATCTGCGTCTCCCGTTATTTTCCACTGGATTTACAACTTTAGTCGGCAGTTCACCTACATACAGTTTAAAAAGTGGAAATCCTGAAACGATCTTGCGGTACTCCACTAAGTATTGGTTTCCAGGTGTAGCACATGGAATTTATTCTTACCTTCTGTCTACGACCTACTAACAAATCCTCAAATCACTTCAGGGAAACGTCCAGCTATTCCTAGATCTTCCAGCTTCAATAGCAGTTTATTTTTTTCACACTTAATCAAACGTTTTGCTGAAGCCTAAGTGAAGACAACCGCTGGTTCGGCCAATCTATAGAATGGATCAACCTATAATCAGAAGGGGTTTTGTGGAGATGGTACTAATATTCAATGGTTGAATTCGCGAGTCATTGTCTGATTTATTAGTAAAGACGAATGTTTTATTAAGTTACTGAGTACAGATTTGTAGAAAAATTGGTTCAGAAAAAGATTTCCGTGCTGTCTCACATATTAATTTTGAAAGATTTTCGTTAGTTCTTTAGTTCGACAACAACAGTATCACAAAAGTAATGCATTCATACCTTGACACCAAGCGATAGTAAAGTCATTTGTGTGGTGGACCTTGAAATATGAACGCCAACACAACTGGTGTGTAAATACAAGGAATACGTCCGTTGCAAGTGTCTGGTGTGTGAAATGACATTCATTTAAGAATACTCCACGTCACTTTTTAAATCTTACACGTAGGTTCTGAAACCCTGATCTATTGATATTACAATTGTAGAGCTAATGAAATTGGTATATGAATGGTGTCTTCGATATTGATTGACAATTTGGAGTGACTGAAGTTAACCCATCGCATTTTTGAAAATCTGTGTCACTGAATGAACTACACGATATCCTTGGTGGTAACTGTTTGGTGTTTAATTGGCGCTAAATATGTATTTCCGTCGTCCATGGTACATTACATCCCTATTGCATTTACATCTAAATTTCCGATTTAGTGGACATTTTTTAGTACGTTAAACAGTTCTGCGTTTACTGATAAAACCCAGTTGTTCTTGTCCCGTTGATTCGGGAAATTCTTCAAAGAAAGCCAAGTTGAAGCTCTGGAAACACTGAGAAACATCTTATTCAATAGACGTTCTGCCAAAGGCATCTAGAAAGTAAAATGTCATATGACGTGTTTCTCGTGGGATGATCACCTATACTGCTGCTTTGTTACACAGCGTTTTAGGAATTTCCGAATGCCTGAGTACATCTTAAATGCTATAAATACCCTTCATCTTCTGTACATAAACGTACTTTTGAAGTAGAGAGTTTCATCCACATTTTCTTTTTCAGGTTCAGTTTTCTGCGTAGATTTAGCGTGACGGTCACTAGTAGAATTTTGGAAACCGACTTTAGCGTTCATTTAGAAGACATCAGTTTGTTTATTTCCACTCCTATTGTTTTCATACTTTTAATTCATATTTCCATCTATCGTGAATAAACAGTTTACTGATAAATCAGATTTTTCCAAGATAACCATGATTTGAGCTTTCAAAATGAACATTGAAAGACTACACTTGTAATCAAATTTGCTCAAAAATAGAATTTCAGCGATTTCAATGAACAAAAAAATGCTCTTATTTTATTTTTGGAACTATTTATTGTGTGCCACTGCTATCGTCAGATATACGTAATATGTATCATCAATCCAAAGTATAATGCCTGGAGTCAGAAAATCAAGGAAAAGAGAACAAGAACAAAAAATTTACTGGCGATCACGTTCACCACACTAGTGATTCCGTAGGCTTCATTTTCAGTAATTAGAAACTCTGATGCTCTAGGTTATTCGTATTGCTTTGACAGGTTGAATTTTAATGATCACTATATTGACTGATTCAATGGACAATTATTACATGCTAAACCTAATGTACCCAAAAGAGTCTTTCATGGTACTGATGAACATAAAACTACCTATGCTAATAAATAGTTCTGAAACTAGTTACAAATTCATTTTTATCATCTACTGATTACAAACTACATCACTCAAGTTGAAATTGTTCATCATTTAACAAGGAAACAGTAGGATAACCAAGTTGATTTTGCATCTGCAGATCTTCAACTTCACATTCATTACACGTGTTAGCTGAAAACAGCTTCCAACTCTAGTGAATGGGTAAATTTGTTTTGATGCTAGCTATTTCGCACTGGTTATCAAAGTATACCTGTAAACATGACAAGATATATACAGCCAGGCATGTTTGATATTATGTTGCCCAAACATACATTCAAAGACCTTACGACAGAGCTATGAGCCTCAGAGTTCCTACTACGCCGTACATTTTTCGATGTTAAATCAGTGTTTACGAAATACCAAAAGTCAACCTTCCTTTCTTATTACTTGTTTTACCATGTTCTTGTCGATGTATAACATTCTTCAAATAGTCAAATATAGATTACCAAACATAGTCATCATTGAATCATATAAACAAACACAAAGTTCAAATAAGATATCTCTTTTTAATGAATTTATTATAAATCGTCCAGTTTGAAACTCAATTCGTGGAAGAAAAGAGGTCTGTTATCTGAATGTCATATTTTTATCACATAATTTTGGAGAAACATAGATTACATGAAGAAGCACAGAAATATCCTCAAATGTAAATTTCACAAATACTTAATAACAAAAGCATTAAACAAGATGCAAGATTATTAATAAAAATAATTCGATTTAACAAGTTGATTTGAATTCGAAAATGGTAGAAATAGGAATTTGGATGGACAGTCTCCAAGAACCGGGCAGTTGGTGAAATTATGAGTCAGATTCAAGCAGAGCCGTATCTCTTCCAGGCGTCCCGTATCATTCTACAAAAATGAAAGAACAGTAGAACTTAGACAAAATTTGATAATGTCCACAATCAAATTCAGCTCTAAATATATCAATCAGCATCAGTTAATCAGTAAACTCCATATACTGGAACGATGGCTTGTTAGATGATCTCATTACAAATAAGCGGTGTGCACTATTCATAAATGACGATTGTCTACTGATTATCGTCCAACCTATAACACGTAAGATTACTATAATTGTCGCATTCGCTTTCATGAATATCTAATTATTGTTCAGACAACGTTGTTCCATAATCACTGGGAGGCCAAATCTTTCTCTGTTACGAATCACCGATGAGAGTTACACGTTTGCCGACTTCTTTACTAGTGTCAACAGTTTCCTAATATTGTGTTAGGTATTGCAAATGTGTTTAGATTTGTTGATCCATTTTTACACTTCATATAATTCAGTATTTAAAATCAACTCCACTTATTGTCTGACTATATTCCTGTCTTCAATTTCCCAAGTGTCATTTGCAAGTGATGCAACATTCTGAAATGCCGAATGGTAGTATAAGTAAACGTGTATTCTATACGTGTGTAAGGGAATCGATTACTGACTACTCATACACTTACCTTTTTTTTTATATTAGTGCATCTGAGAGAACCATTATGACCGAATTTTTTCTTCAACACATTCTGTAAATCGCTTGTCTGTGCATTTAAAACAATACATTATTTAAAATGTGAATGAAGTATGGTGATTAAAATTGTTTCGGAATAATAATTATTTGTAATAGGGTGGTAAATTAAATGAAGTGATGTCAGAAACGATTGCGAATGAAGTCATATGGATATGAGACACGAGTGAAGAGGGAGGGGAGATATTTTCAAGTTTGATGTAGTGAAGACACACAGAGGCGGCCACATGGGAAAAACTTTCCTCTACATATAAACAAAACTACTAATAATAATGCTACCAAAACTTCTAATTTTTATACTAGTACTATTGATTCTCAGTCAGCTTAATAAAAAAACAACAGCCTTCATAACTTTCGATTCTGACATAATCAAATTCGTGTACCATTCCCCGTGGTGGATGTGTGAGTATTCAGGTGCACTTAGTTTCCTGAAATAATAGTGATTTACCTAGAGTGGCAACTAATTTACTGTGACTGTCCGTTGTTCGTTGAAGTTCCAAATCCTTGTTATGTTCAGTTCAAAAGACGTGGACATTCGATTCATTCAGTGATCACATGAGTCTAGTGTGTTTGATTATCATGACAGATTTCATACAGCATGCGCATCACCTCAAACACTTAGTAGTTCTCTCTTTGAGTCAGCCTATTCTGTTAAAATATCTCCTTTAAGTGCAATGGAATCTCGTTATTCAACAATGAACGTTGACATGGTTGATTATTCAACGACATATTTCTTTCAATTATGTTCACATTCTTTCTGCTCATGCATATTTAGAGATGTGACCAATGCTTGAATTAACCAACATTCCTGCATTTATATAATCCAGCCCTTATGATAGTGTGATCGTGAAATTTGATTTTTGATCTCAGTCTATTTATCAGTTGATGAGGAAACTTACATTATATTCTTTGGTAGCATTTGGTGTGATGTTATATTTCATTAGCGTTCTAAAATAATTTAAAAACAAAGAGAAACAAAGACACGAAATGAAGTCGTATAATTTAACAAATATTCACTTGCACAGTAACATCACTCAGACATTGGTAGTTTGATCAATCAATACAGATATCAAGTTATATGCTGCTGTCAATCTGATAAATAGAACCAACTGAAAAACCTCAACTTAGTCGGAAATGGACATTCGGGATTCGACTTATTGGACACAAAACATCTGTTTATAGTTAGTATGATGAGTCTATTTCACGGGTTGATCAGGATTGTGAGGGTGATCAGTGTGGCTAACTACATCTCTAATCAGTACTGAGACACACAACTTTGCAATAATTTATGAAAATGTAATCATAAATTTATTACAAAATGAATCACATACTTCAGTAGATTCGCGTCCTTAAACAGTTGAAGACCAAATTTAAAGTAACCGGTTTGATTATGCACCAGAGGATCCTGAACTGCACATAAACCATGTTTATTAAATTCATGTTCCCTAAAAGAGAACACAGTTGAAAACAATTCATACAATAACCATATGTCATTTAAACAATACACGATAATGGCCAAAAACTGTCTTCCAAAACAAACATCGTAAATATATTATTGGTTGAAAATTCCTCACTTAGGAATATCTTAAAGTTGAAGATTGAGCACAAAGTGCCCAATCATTTGTAACTTGATTTTCGCGTGTTGTCTTATTCACAAGACCTGTACGCCAATGAAACCTATTCGGTGACATATTGAAAATAGGAAGGACAACATGATAGCTTCCAACAAAATGAATTCATGGGAATGATGTAGAAAGTCTCTTGTCACTGTGGTCACACTCATCAGTCAACAATGCATATAGTCCATAATTGATTAATACTTACTGATTATTCAGCTTCCTACGGACATAGGAGCTCATTGTCCCATTTTAATCACTGAATCACACTTCAACGTAGTACCTATTAAAATTTCTCATCTCCTCAATGATGATTGTGTTTACGGAGTACGCTATTAATACAGGTTACATTGGAGAATGTGGTCAGAAATCTATATCGTCCAATCGACAACAGATGTTGCATAGTCAAAGAAAGAAATATTCAATGAATGGAATATTATTAGTTCCTTACCAGAATGTGAATGGAGAACTTAAGTTACTCAAACTTGGCCAATGTTTTTTCATATCCTCCAGTATTCCCTAAAATAAAATCACAGAATGAATCGAAAGAATGGTCTCAATAAATGATAGTATCGAAACAGCCATGACAAATAAGTGAATTTGAAAATGTTTGATCGGCTAACAATTTTTGTTGGTAGAATTACTGTCAACTTAAAAACATATTTTCCCCAAGTGATGATGGTCGTTCGAGAATCAAAAATCGATCAAACTCCATCAATATCTACTCGGAGCGAATGACTATCAACTCAATCACTACCAGTCAGTGGTTGATTCAAATGTAGTAGTTTGCACGACAATTTCAATACACAGTCGATCGATACACGAATTCACACAGATATACAATATGAGGTAGTAAGAAGAAGTTTTAAATGATGAACTGAACATCTTACTCACCTTCAAAAGTGTAATATTAAATTTTTCCGTACCAGTACAATTTGGACGTTTGCAAGGTAAAATTGTAGGCCTAAAGATAAAGATATACACAGTACATTACAATTAACCAAACATTCACATCTATTCACTGACTTGCATGTTTCGGAAACGTGATCACCCATATCTAATACTAAACAGCTATAATGTATGTAACATTTGAAGTAATTACCTCACAGTAGTTGGAAGGTGTACATAAAGAGCTCATGTTAATTTTATCAACGACATTCAACTATTTTCTAGCATGCACTATTGTTGTTACGCTGGTCAGAAATACTACTGTTCGTCTGTGAAACAGTGAAACTTAGACCATACAGTATTGTGATGCAAATCAATGGGTTTTACAATTTGAATTCAGTTAGCCGTATGTTCTCACTGAGAACAAATAGTCAATGAACAGCATTAGCATCATAATTCAACACTAATTCGTAAATAATAAATTCAGTGCTTTCAAGAATGCTGTTTAAAATGAATGTATGGCGGTGAAATGTTGAGAGCTGTAGGCATTTCGGATGAGCTCTTATTATGAAATCGTAGTGATAGTCATTAGATCAATTATAGCAAAAAGAAAGTTCACAGAGATGATGTTCAATGATTTTCCATGCTACTTTTAATACATATTGAAAAACATTACGCACGCACATATTTCAAAGATCAAAAGTAATCTTACCACAATCCATGAATAGTGAAATCATTCAAACCTGCCGGTATGGAACGCTGAAAGAGAGAATTTCAAATAATTGATACTTAGTTGAACAGAGACGTATGTGAACATGATATATGTGCTGAAGCTTATCAAATGAGGTTCAAGTGACTAGATAAATTTCAGAAGTGAAATAAGTTGTTTCGGTTAGTTGACTTCAAAAACTGACCCTCGACATACACATGAAATTACGCATATCCAACATAATAGACCTAAACGCTGAAAATATGATTGCATATCTACCAAATCGATTGAAATGTATTTCAATTTCAAGCAATCTGTGAGAGTGATTTGTCGAATTTTCCTACTTCATTACAAATAATATACAGCTGGAACCTCCATGTTTGGTGAAATAAACTAATGTCATTACAAGGTGTAATTCGACTACAACTTCCTTGAGTACAACCAGTCAATGAATATCAAAATGATGAGTACCCGACCATTGAATGACTGTCATCCGTATCCATCATTGGAAAAATGAAAAACATTGATTTCATTATATATGACTTAATAAAATTCTTCTGTAAAATGTTAATAGATAAATTTAAGATAATGTAGAAGGACAACATTTTAAGTAAACGAAAAGGTAATTACATTTGATTTCAAAAAAAAACCTGGTGGCCAAGTTGAAGCAAATAGATAGTAGTCGAAGTTAACTTTAGTGCATCTCACATGTAGGGTGATCAGAAGTGCCGACACAAGGAAACACAGCGACCTGCAAACATTAGACATAACATGATCGATAAAGTGCAGAACAAATCCTTAAGAAATACAAACACGGAAAAAATTCTTAACTCACTAGAATTTTTTTATACGTAACTCCACAAAATAAAATCATTCACTCAATCAATTGCTGATGAATCACTCTGAAATTTCAAAGTGCAATGTACACTTTGGAGAATCAATATTTCGAAAATCGTGTTGAATGCATCTTTTCCCAGTACTTGAATAAGGGGAATAAATCATCATGTTCTCGCATTATTGAAACAAAGCATTCTTTATATATAGAGATGGATGATGATCAGTTGTAGAGTGCAGGACTAGCGTTTTGTCGTATTTAGGACTAGTCGGCTGAATTTATTTGTATCACAGACTCAAACGCAGTACCGCTCACTTCAAATACCATCACATTATCCACTTGACTACTGAGTACAGATAGACACTAATTTGTACAATGAGATGAAGTTTAATTTCGTTTCGTATGAGTTGTATCAGTGGAATCTTCACACTGATGACAAGCTCACGGAGCTTCATAATGATTCAGTGAAATAACACCATTGTGCAATAACCATTATCAGTGTTTCTACTAATGTGTTTAACATTTTCTTCACGTGAGCACTCTCTAATTCTCATCTCCTTAGCGAAATTCATATTTTTGATTTATCAGCTCAGCTCTCTTGACCACAGACATGGTACTCATTTTGTAAACTTTTATGTGGAGCTGCAATCACGTTTAACAGTAATGTCGAACTGATATGTTTATTGTGTGAGCTCAGCAGCTTCACTCAATACCAATTTTTACTATGTTAGTTATGCGAATCCATCATCTTCGAAAAAACATTATTGATTTTCCTAGTAGTTTACCTAACCAATTAACATTTGGCCAAACAATAAAAATAATGCGGTAGAGATTAGTCGACAATTTTGTCTGTAAAGAGCAACGACTGGCTATTCATCTTTGAAGGGATCTGTTCCACAATTTGTGAGATATTGTCAAATATCACTTCAATCAGATAAATCAAAATGAAGTTATTTGATATATATCAGTAAATGATAATTCATTTACAATAACACTGAGCTGTATGCTACTTCCTTCAGGATCACTGTATGTTCGATGAAGTAGTTTGTGAATTGATAAGAACATCCACCAACAGAATACTAAGCAAAGACTTCACCGTATTGACAAATATCGATGTCTCATTTATTCGATGGAAAAGATTTATTCAGTCAAGCATTGAATCAAGTAGAAAACGAAGTCAATCAATAAAAATAATGCGGTAGAGATTATCCAACAATTTTGTCCCTAAAGAGCAACGACTGGCTATTCGTTTCAAAAACAATAAAGGCTTTATCAGATTTATCTTGGTCATTGTCAAATAGGCATTATAGACAAGACTTCAACTCACTCTGTCCTCATCATCAATGTATATCAGTCGATTTGTTGTGATAACTGAGTACACACCCTTTTGAACACAGTTTTATATGGTGTATTTCACGTGACTTTAATCAGTGGAAGAAGATGGCACGTTCACAGAACAAATAATGCAAATAATAAAGCTCATTTCATTGTCTCTCTCACTATGTTGAGTTGCATGAAAGCACAATTTTCTCACACGTTTACATGAAGGACAGCAGGTAACACGTATTGATAGACTTCATTTTTTTCAATGCATGCTTTTAGTCGTATCCAATTCATTGAATCATCAATCATATGAATAATCAACGAAGAACTACTACATGATCATTCGAGTGTTCCCATTTTGATGTTTCTTGTATCTATCATAGTTGAAATTTTATCACCAGTACGAGCCATGTTACATGTTTCACTCGATTGATCACTTATAATCACACAGTTTCGAAGCTCGTCATTATCAAATCTCTCACCTGTTCATACAATAAAGAATATTTGTTTTGTATTATGTTGACTGACCATTAGATTTTTCAGCTTTTCTCCTCGTATAAGCCTGAAGTGAAATTGCAATAAGAATCCATATTTCCTGTTTTCATGAAGGTCGATTAATATGCCGAAATGCTGAAATGAAGAAGTAAACAAATCATTTGATGGACAGATTGATTCTTCAACGACTTGTCAATTAGATAACTATTATACTAATAGACACTGTCAGGTACACGGAATGACGACAATTTGTTGTGGGGAATTCTCTTCTTCAAGAAGTTCTCTACTGATCCAGCTCGTAAGTGTTTAAACTTGATTCCATCTCAAATTGTTGTGGAATTACATAAGTATTAAAATAAAGTACTGTCAAATATTTGATCGAGTGATGAGTGTGATGATCGAATCACGGTGGAATTTGACCCAACCAATAATACTTTTGTGCACAGATTTTAGATCAAATATTATAACCTGGAGATCTCTATCTAATTGTTATTTACATTTATTATCCATTACTCTTCAATAAATTTACAACCAACTCTCGACCATCAGTTGAGCCCCGGATGAATGACAAGATTTTCGACAGCAAAATTGATATTTCGCGACTTACGAAGGCAATACAAACAAGTGTTGCCATGAACTACATATCCAGTGCAACTGCTTGATACAAATATAAATTTTCTTTATTGGATTTGTTGGTCCTGTCAAAACTAACAACGTCAAGAAAAGCATTTGATAAATTCGTGCGATCAACAGTTGCGAGGAAGAAATACATAAAATAATTCTCTCCATGTAATTCGTAATCACACAGTCCACCAAGTGACATGATGTGAGCTTTCAGTTCGGTGTAGTCATTAACGTTTACAATATAAATAGGTGCATTGGTTACAAGGAAGGTTGTTTTGTGAGAACACCTTGTGGAACATTTTAAACACATGTTGAGCATTCAGGCACATTCCTCAAGATTGGCAAGCGAAATGCACAATATTGAATGGTGCTGTCTCGGTAATCAATAGTGGTCTCATTGTTTCAAATTCAGAGTCCGTTAGCCTGCTCATCCAAGAATTACTATCGTAACTCAGGGAATCCCACTCATGATTGTGATGAGGATTTGCAGGAATACCACTCCAGTAATCTCCACCTAATTTATAATATATGAAGACCGGTCATCGAGTGTTCATTGAAGTTGTTCATGGACAATATAATAACACTGATGAAATTATTTCCTCTGTCTAATCGGCTGTGATGATGTCGTTCAGAATAATGATGAAAGCCACATGACCAAACCACCGAGCTCAGAGGGCGAAACTTCATCACAATCATCCACCTGAGCTGTAAATCTTCTCCACCAGCTAAAGCTACCGTGATCGTCGTCTCGAGCACAAAGGCGAACTGACATAATTAAATTAAGATTTAGCATTGAGTTATTCTCAACCTTATATAACTCTTGAAATGTTAGCTGTTCCGTTGTTGAAGCCACAACTACATAACCGTAATCTTATTGAAAGTCATTAAATTTAAGTTACTGATACTACGAGATATATAAATACTATATCCGTAATCCATAATGTTCATATAATCTGTCTACTGGTAATATCAAACACTACGTGTGATTACTTCTACCTATAGGCATACATTGATCGCCGCGAAAAAATTCACATTCAAATATATCTGACAAACTGAGACAATCCATACTGACTGCGTTCATTCACCTAATCAGATTAAGAATGATCGGCGATGTATTTCGTGTCACGTTTATTCAGTATTGAGAGATTGTGCGTTTTGTACTGTGAACAGTTTGAACTTGTGTTAGTTCATCTTGGATGTATTATTGTTCTCTGAAGAATCAGTTAACAATAAATCACGAACCATCAACCATTTAATCGTTTTCTCATTATTGATGAACGTAGATATTCACCGGTGTTTGGTAACGTTTTCTTGTGGTACATCAATAATTCCAAGAAATCATTTCACTCTCAAAATAATCATGACTTGCAACGAAAGAAATCGTGGACGACTGGAAGAAGAGTGATGCTGTCCGAAACATAAAAAAGGGTTTAAATTAGTCTACCGGTAGATGTGATGGATTCTTGGTGTCACCGATGCAACTCACTTCTAATTACTCACTGTTATTCATACCGTCGATATAACACGAGCTAAAAGTCGCTCTCTTTCGAGAGTTATCTACGTTTTCACATGTTTTACTACGAGTAGATTCGATACTAAAATATTTGCATCAGCCTTATGAAGAAAATTTTCACATGGTTTCCTGTCATGAAATGACCCTTAAGGTTGATCAACACGGCCGCATCGGGATAGTCAGCACTGATCGTCTCAAGCTAGCACAAGTTGATCACAGTGTCCTACCTGATAAGCTGAAACCCTATGCTAGACCCACTAAACCTACCAGCGGTATCCGTAATTCTGTTATATCGTAGCGGAGACATAAGTACGGTGTAACTTCCGGGATCTATTGGTGGACGTTTATTTTATATATATGTATTCTTATTTTTTTAGCTATTGAGTAATTAGATCGTGTATATCTATATTCATCTTATTAGAAGTTCTATTTTGACCTATGGATTATATCTGTTATTTGAATTAGTGTCCTAAAGTTATACTCGGTTTATTGATTACTGTCTCCCACGTTCACAGCGACACTAGTCTCGATCTTGTACAAATATAATTTTCTATTTTATTGTGCGACGCAGTCTGTCTGTCTGATATATAAACCAAGTGTGCTGAAAATAAATGATTCGCATAACTGAAGCTGTCATTGATGTTCTGGACTCAATTGGAAGGGCTAGGCGGACAAGGGATCAATAAGGACGCTAGACTGTTCATGCTGATTGGACGTCATTGTCTCGGCACAGTGCTAAATTTAGACAATTCGTATTCCGATTGGTTGATAAATCACGTGATACAAAGCCGGGTATAAGGTCACAAAAAACCGCTATATGGCCTATATTTTTTAATTCTGACCCCACACTAGATACAGCAGAGAGATACATCATTCTTGATTCCCAGTCAACAGCACGTGTCATCTGCACCATCTACGGACGAAACTTCAGTCTCGCGTCGACATCAGAAGAACACGCTGCTCCTGGGTTTGAATGAGATGGCAGTCTCACGAGGTACGAACGAGACAACTGTCTCGCATTCCGTTCGGGGAGTAAACCTACACGCACACTTCCAAGACATATCTCTCAATCAACAACAGATAAAGTATAAGACTCTATTCTCATACTGCATTCATGCGACACTTTTCTGTTTTTCTTTGATTTTTTATCCTAAGCCCGCGCCCCCTACATTCGCCGTAGACTTCAGTCAAAGCGAAAGCTGGCCTGATCACTTCCGCTCTTTTCAACGCACTCAATCTATGTTCTGGCTCTTAATACTTCTGATATACGTGTAGTCTCGAACCTGGTAGCTATGTTCACTTCTGGTTTCCTGGCTCATTGTAGTTCCGTCTTACGTCTGCAGCGCTTTCTGGCACTGTACCTGTTTTTTCCGTTGTCTGTGAACTTGCACGCTCAGTAGTTCCGCTTACAATCTTTGGCACGATCTCGGTATTATTTCGATACAACAACCGTCAACTGCCTTCTAGTTTTTGGTCTACGGAGGGATCTTACCCAAAACTTGGCAAGTTATCTTACTGTACTGGTGGTCATAGTCAACCGCGACTCGACACAACTACAGAAAAAAGCTAAAATCTAATGGTCAGTCAACATAATACAAAACACGTTTTATTTATAGAATGAAAAATTGATAGACTTTATAATGACATGTTTCGAAACTGTGACCATTCAAGTGAAACATGTGACATTGCTTGTATTGGTGAGAACAGTGTTGTAGAGACAAGAGACATCAAAATGGGAACGCTGAAATGATACTGCAGTAGTACTTCATTGACTATTAAATGGTTGATGACTCGATGAATCGGGTCCGACAAGAAAACATGCATGAAGTAAAACAAAGTTTATCCATGCGCATCACATGCTTTATTTCATGTAAACGTGTGTAAAGATTGTGTTTTTATGCAACTCAATATTGTGACAGAAATAACGAAATCAGAATTATTGTTTGAACTACTTGTTCTGTGAACGTGCTTAGCTGAAATATCGAAAACAGAAATCTAGTTATTTAGAAAACAGTCATTGTAATTAATCAAAACGTTTTAATGAGATGAAAACAAGAAGAAGGCTGACGTGAAGTAAATGCTCTACAGATTATTCGAGAAAAAATTGTTTGTTGTGACTTCTGAAAACACTGACAATTGTTATCGCACAATGTTGTCATCGCACTGCATCATTAGAAAGCTACCCGAGCTCGAAGATTCCACAGATACAACCTATACGAAACGAAATTAAATTTCACCTCATGTACAAATTATCGTCTATCTGTACTCAGTAGTCAAGTGGATAATGTGATGGCATTTGAAGTAAGCGGCACTGCGTCTGAGTTTGTGATACAAATAAATTCAGCCAACTAGTCCTAAATACGACAAAACGCTATTCCTGCACTCTACGACTAGTCATTATCCATCTCTATATATAAAGAATGCTTGGTTTCTATAATACGAGAACGTGATGATTTATTCGTCTTATTCGAATAATGGAAAAAGAAGCACCCAACACGATCTAAGAAATACTGATTCTCCAAAGTGTACATTGCACTTTGAAATTTCAGAGTGATTCATCAGCAATTGATTGAGTGGATGAATTTATTTTGTTGAATTACGTATAAAAATATTCTAGTGAATAAGGAATTTTCGCGGATTTGTTTTGCACTTTATCGATCAAATTATTTGTCTATTGTTTGCAATCAATAATATAATCACGATATTTGTTTTAGAAGACGGTTTTGAGCCATTATCGCGTAATATTCAAATGACATGTGCTTATTGTATGAATTGTTTTTAACTGTGTTCACTTTTAGGAAACATGAATTTGAAAAACATGGTTTATGTGCAACTGAGGATCCTCAAATACGTAATCAAATCGGTCACCTTAAATTTGGTCTTGACCTGTTTAAGGAGCTGGATCCACTGAAGTATGTGATTCGTGTTGTAATAAATTTATGATTGCATTTTCATGAAATATTGTAAAGTTGTGTGTCTGAGTGCTGATAAGAAATGTACATAGCTACACTGATCACCTCACCATCCTGTTCAACCTGTGAAGTAGACTCATCATAACAACTATGAACAGATGTGTTGTGCTCAATCAGTGGAATCCAGAATGCTCTATTTTCACCGATTCGAGGCTTTTCAGTTGGTTCCATCTATCAACTTGACAATATATTGAGTTCACTGATTAACTCATGTTGACGGATATCTTCAGAGCTGAACTTGATTGTGGGTATTGTGAAATATTTTATAAACTCTACTGTTCTTCTATTTTTTGGCCAGTAGAGCAGCGCCTGTTGGAGGTGCGACTGTGCTTGAAGCTTACTTATCATTACACTGACTGCCCGCACATTAGCAATTGTGCAACTAAGTTCATATATCTTCCATATCCAGAATTCCATGAACTTGTTAAATCGAATGATGTTCAGTGAAAAAGTTGTATCATATTTACTGTTTCTGTTATTTAGTATTTGTGAAGTATACGTATGAGGATATGTTATGTGAGGGCAATTATACTGAATGTTTTATGATGAACAACTACACAAGACTCAGAATGCATCCTTCAAACAATCGTTGATAGTGAAATTTTCAGATCCTACAAGAGGTTCACATCCAATTGGAAGACCGAATGATGTCAATTATTGCTTCAAAGTTACGAACTATTCCTTCGAATGACCATACATTATAACATCCGTAGGTAAGTAGGAAATCAGAAGGATTATGTATTATCTTCACCATATGTTTATATACAAGATACACTAACCCTGTTCAGTCAACTTCATAATGGTCATGTAACTTCAAAAATATTTGAACTGTAGAATGAAATGAGTAGTTATGGATGGATTCTATTCATGCACGAACACATGTCAGTGATTACCGTATGACAAATGGTTTACTAATATAATAGCACTACATGACATCTGATGATTGTTTGTTCACTCGTAAGTCACATACTAATATCAATAATTCAGTAAACTCTTGAAAAGTGGAAGTCGTGAAGTACATGATGGACGTTCTTCAGAGATAGTGAGATTGTTACACAATTGAAAGTGATCTAAATTTTTGAAATCGTGTCGGGAATGTAAGGAAGTATATTCATGTCTTTGGAAGTGAACCACAACAAGTGTAATTAATTGTGTCCGTGAATCTTCAGTCAAGGCAAATAGACCAAAACAACCATGATCTGAAAAGTTCTCAGGATAACTAATCATTATTGCTTCGAATGTGTTAACGAGCTACATAATGAATCCATATATGAGATGAATCATCTAGTTTTCAGATTTTTCAAAGGAAAACTTCACTTAGGCAGAGCTAATTATGCTAAACGTTGCTTTAAATTCATTGATAATTCCATTAAACTGGGTAGGTTTTTACAATCAGATGATGATCAAATCAGCTCAGCAACGATATTCGAATTCGAATTCAGTTGGAGGAAACATGTCATGTAAAACAGGTCCTCCTATTCAGACATAGAAATGGTTGACGGTAGTTGTTGAGATGAATTCGGAAACAGTTCTATTCATAATGAAGAGATATTCTCACTTGCTATTTATACTTACTTTATTTGCAAACACTGCATACGATTATACTCCATTTTCTGAGTGGATGACTAATTGACATGTTCTGTGTGAACGCTCCAATGTTTACTTTTTCCATAACTTCAAACTCAATCTAGTGTTTAAAAGCAGACAAACTCGAGAAACTGAATTTTCGAATACAGTAGTCAATGTGATTGTAAAAAACATAACACAAGAAACAAAAGATTCCTCGGACCAGTGTTGAAGAGCAACTTATGCTTGAGAACCATATCTCAACATTTCATCTCATCCAAATTACATTATTCAGTTCCACCTACTTTTCGAATTTATCTTTACCAAGCTCACTCACATAACCTGTGCATTCAACATCATCATGCCTGATGATACGGACAAAGTTTAATTAATAATACAGACAGTATTTTTAGGACAAATAAAATCGAAACAATTGTGCATTTAAATTCTGTTATGATGTTGGTTTGCTTTTTCACGAAACCATGAGTTATTCAATGTCAAGTGAGTTTTTCGTGCCTTAAGGTAACCCTCGTGCTACTGATAGAAGAAACCAGAGAAGTAGTGAATAGGTCTTTATTTCGATCTTCGCGCAGTCACAGTGGAGCGTGGGATTATCTGTTCAGACAAACAAAGGCTCTCAACATTCAATATAAGATAGTAGGGAATATAACGCTTACAAAAAGTAAGGAAGTGAATGAATACTTGAACAATACTGTTTTAGCATATGCTTGGTTGTTTGGGGTCAACTCTTAACCAACCAACCTGAGCTGTTACATTAGCTTCCCCCTAGAATCGACTTCCGTAGGAACGTCGGTTCGATTAACCTATCTATCGAAAACACCTTAGTTCTATTTCTCATCCCAAGGCGAAATTATCAACTCGCTCACTATTTGACTTACAATCAGTTGCGACTAACGCTTTCAACGATAGTCAATGGATGTCTCTTCATTTACTAGCTTGTCATCTTATTTTGTAGCATGTGATCTTTTCTACAACTATCGCTGACGGTTCGCTGCGTGCTTTCAAGAGAAAGTGTGAGAATGTGGAATAAGAATATCTGAGGAAGTGCCACGAGCGGGCTACCCAACACCATGTTGGTGAGGTACGATTTTTCCATGCTCAGATCGGCTATTAGGTGTTTACTCACCTGCTTCTTGAGTCGCCCTCAAGTAAAAAGTAAAGAAGAGTCTACTTCAAAGGTAATGGTGAAAATCAAGCAAACCTGAAAAACTGCTCCACTGCCTGCATAAAATAATAAGATACAAAATGGAAATACATAAATGCAAATGATAATTGTTCGGTTCATGTAAGTGCTTGGCCTCCAGAACGGATTGGTATTCTGGAAGTAAATAGACATAGTGTAGATATCTTGTGCACGAAGAACCATGAAAACAAAAAAAATACTCTTTTGTAATACAAATATATGTCAAAGGGTGAACTTGCTAGAAGTTGGACTCTTTAACAAAATCGATCAAATGCATGACCTTGAGCCAGTGATGACCGCCTTTTACAACTAGGTGCGTAACCAAGGGTGCATCAGTGTAATCCACAAAACGGAAACGAATATACGATTAAGAAGCAAGAAAAATTGTGTGGAGTATGCGGATCAAGTACAGTTGTGTCAAATACCCTTTTCTGGTTTGATTTAGGTATGCATGATATATTGAAGCAATATTTCGTCAATTCATCCAAGTAACGAATTGGTTTGCACCTTAGAAGTGTGTAAGTCCTATTACTCATTAGTATTATGAATGATTAGTTGATAAAAGGAAAAATTGCAGTCATTCCCCCGTGGTTTGGTCTGGTCTAATGGCTAGGCACACGGTCCAGCATTCAGTAGGGCAGAGGTTCGAGTGCGTGAGGCCTGCGTTTTTGTTCATCAAAACCCCCTTCAATACGACGTTTGTTGGCCATAAGTTGCTCAGATATGAGAGAAAGATAACAAGAGGACTGATTGATATGTCAAAGTGCCATATTGGAACAGTACAAGTTCTTTGTTTGTATTAATAATAATACCATAGAAAAAAAAACACTACAAGTTCGGTAGATTTCCCTTTTTACGTTATAATTAAACCAACGAGAAAAAAAGTATATATATAAGCTATTGACATAACATGTCTTTTTTATAACGCTAGTGTTAAGTTCCAGGGTTTTGTATGGACCACTAATAATAATTGGTTTAACGTTAACATAGCTACGATAGTCATATCGTCAGTTCAATGTTATGATTACTTAACAGTTCCTTTATAAGTTGTGTTTAAAATTAGGTATGTGGAATCAACGCGGCTAAGATAGTAAGGAATTGAATGAATACTTGAACAATACTGTTTTAGCACATGCTTGGTTGTTTGGGGTCAACTCTTAACCAACCAACCTGAGCTGTTACAAGTTCACTATATGTAATTTAATGTAGCATTCAAGTATTTGTTTTTCTATGTTGCCAACATCTATTTAACAATATGGTCCCCAAATGTGGCTTAAGTTACCATGATCGTTCTTCCGAGCATAAAAGCGAAGTGAAATAATTATAAGTAACATTTTAAATGTTAGCTGTTCGCTTGAAGAAGCTGAGCACTGTGCACTGGGTAAACACAAACTCTTTATTTTACTAGCTTTGTTTCACTGTCATGTAAATGGCTAATTATACAACCTATAACTTTATCTGCTCTCCATCTGATTTAAGTTACGTTTTCTCAAAAATTGAAGTCAATTAAATATTAGAAAGCAAGGTCTAAGATAATATAAAGTTTGGATACTGGATACTGGAACACCATCCAAGGAGCCAGACCAGTGTTCAGACCTAAACGTCCTGTATTCTACTCAGCTCTTCCAATTGTCGAGTAAGAATTCGGGCGACTACAAAGAATCGGAAAAATAGAACCAGCGAATTTTTCTGATTGGACAGCACCAGTCGTGAATTTTAGGAACTTAACCCAAGCATACGGCTATGTTCAGATTATTCGTCACGACTAAACGATGCACTTGAGGCACATTAGTATCCATTACCGGTACCGAAAGTCTTATTTGCGAAACTGAGTGGAGAAAATCCTTTTGCAAAATAAGATTCTTCAGAAGCCTATCTACAGATTCCAGTTTCTGAAGAGTGCAAGCATTATTTATGGATAAACACGCTTGCAGATTTTTTCCGATGTAACAGAATTCCCTTTGGGGTAAAGACAGCACCTTCATTTTTCCAACATGTTTTGGGCACCATGTTACAGATCATTCCTAGTACTGTTGCTTATTTGGATGAATAACTCATTATGGGTACCTATTACGCGGACTAAGACAAAAAGCTAGACATCGTTCTAAAATGAATAACAGATTATGGGTTCAGAGTGCGTGCTGAAAAATGCGATTTCTGTATGGAGCAAGTACATTATATGAGATTTCTAATTCACCAGAACGAAAGGAAACGCGACCCAGAAAACGTTAACGCGATTAAGACAGTGCCTTCACCACCTAATAATTCCGCCTGTAGCTCCTCCGGGGGCTACTGCTGGTCGCAAGTCCGGATAAAGGAGGAGGCATGTGCGACCTCACCCCGTTGAAAACCAACTCGCCAAAATAACGCTAACCGGAAAAAATTAATCAAACCATTTAACTCTACCCTGGGAATTTAAGGGATAATTATGACATCTCATGATGAAAGCCGAGTTCCTTCGGAAGTCATGAAGCCGATGCGCTTTCTAACAACCAGAAGAACAATTTTGTAGGTCCACTGAACCTCCGGACAATGTAGGAGACCGAAAGAGTCTTCCAAATCGCTGCAAAAATGAGGAAATACAACCTGTAGGTGCTTGGGATCAGTGAAACACATTGGACGCAGGTTGGACAACAACGACCATCTTCAGAGGGGCTTCAGTTATACTCCGATCATGAAGAAGGAAATGCCCCACATACACAAGGAGTTGCATTGATGCTATTCTAACAAGCACAAAATGCAATTATCGGATACGAATCTCATGGACAAAGGATCATCAGAGCCTCCTTCAACAAGGCAATACAATGAACGTCATACAATGCTTTGCGCCTACCAAGCGGTAAGATGAAGACGTTAAAGTTCAATTCTAAGATAGGCCGCAGCCAATCGTCAAGAGGAACTCAACAAAGGACATGACCATTATGATGAGAGATTTAAATGCCAAGGTTGGAATGGACGAAACTGGATACGAAGACGTCATGGAACGACATGGACTGGGAGAAAGGAACAAAAATGGTGAGAGATTTGCAAACCTATGTGCCTTCAATAAACTTGTCATACGCGGTACAATATTCTCACACAAGCGCATTTCACAAAAGCACATAGACTTTACCGGACCACACTACGCAGAACCAACTCGACCATATCTGCATCAACAAAACGTTCAGGAGGCAGGTGGAGGATGTGAAAAGCAGGAGAGGAGCTGATATAGCATCAGATCATCATTTGCTGGTCGCCAAGATAAAACTAAAACTTAAGAAGCACTGGACAACGGCGCGGACAACATCACAAAGGTTTAATACCGCTTTTCTTCAGGATACTGACAAACTCAACAAATTCAAGATAGCCCTCAGCAACAGGTTCTAGGCCTTTCATGATCTACTCAATGGAGAGGGAACTACCATGAAGAGCAAATGAAAAGAGATAAAAGAGGCAATCATTTCAACATGTCAGGAGGTTCTGGGCCACAAGAAGCACCATCACAGGGAATGGATCATTGTCGATACACTGGATAAGATTGAAGAAAGGAGGAACAAGAAGGCAGCAATCAATATCAGTCGAACAGGAGCAGAAAAAGCCAAGGCACAAGCCGAATACACAGAAGTAATCAAGCAAATGAAGAGGAGCATCAGAACCGACAAACGTAAATATGTGGAAGATCTGGCAATGACAGCGGAAAAGGCTGCAAGAGAGGGAAACACGAGACAACTGTATGATACAACAAAGAAACTTGCTGGAAATTACCGTAAACCAGAAAGACCAGTGAGAAGCAAGGATGGCAAGGTAATAACCAGCATTGAAAAGCGACGGAACAGGTGGGTAGAACACTTCAAAGAACTCTTGAATCGACCAGCTCCACTGAACCCACCCAACATCGAAGCAGTGCCCACGGATCTCCCAATCGTTGTTGGCCCACCAACAATTGTAGAGATCAGCATGGTCACCAGACAAATCAAGAGCGGCAAAGCAGCGGGACTAGACAACATTCTAACAGAGACACAAAAAGCATTTGTAGCGGTAACTTCAAAGATACTCCACATCCTCTTCAGTAAGATTTGGGATAAATATCAAGTAACAACGGAGTGAAAAGATGAAAACCTAATCAAAATACCAAAGAAAAGCGAATTCAGCAAGTGTGATAACTACAGGGCCATCACTCTTCCCTCAATACCAGACTAAGTCTTCAACAAGGTACTGTTAAACAGAATGAGGGACTCCGTAGACGCCCAACTTTGAGACCAACAGGCTGGATTCCTTGAGGATCAATTGTGTACAGACCAAATCGCAACTCTACTTATCAGTGTGAAACAATCAATTGAGTGGAATTAATCACTGTACATCAACTTCATTGACTTTGAGAAGGCATTTGATACCGTGGACAGGACAACACTATGGAGGCTTCATCGACACTAGGCCATACCTGAGAAGACATTCAATATCATAAGGAAAGTCTGTTTAAAAAAAAGTAAAAGCAAGGCTCTGCAATACAATACAGCATGCACCAATCGAATCACACTTGACAAGGAAGCTTTGGACGATGTGAAAACCGTTACATGTCTGGGTGGTATCATCGATGAACACGGTGGATCTGATGCAGATGTGAAGACGCGGATCGGCAAAACAAGAGCAGCATATTTACAACTTAAGAACATCTGGAACTCAAGACGATTGTCTGTCAACCTACACTAAAGTCAGAATTTTCAATACAAATGTCAAGAAAGTTCTACTTTATGGGGTGGAAACTTGGAAAACTACGAAAACCATCTTCCAGAAGATATAGGTGTTTATTAACAGTTGTCTACACAAAATACTTCGGGTTCGTTGGCCCAACACTATCAACAACAACCTACTGTGGAAGAGAACAAACCAGATTTAGGCGGAGGAACAAATCAGGAAGAAGTACTGGAAGTGGATAGGACACGCATTGAAGAAAGCACCCAACTGTGTCACAACACAAAACCTCACATGGAGTCCTGAAAGCCAAAGGGAAAGAGGAAAATCAAAGAACGGATTACGCTGAGCAATGGAGACAGAAATTAGAAGATTGAACAAAAATTGGATGGAAATAGGAAGAAAGGCTCAGAACAAATTGAGTTAGAGAATGCTGGTCGGCGGCCTACTCTCCATTAGGAATAACAGGCATAAGTAAGTTCACCAACTAATGCAACAACCCTGCATTACTTCTTGGGAATGATTAGTCATTATGGTGTTTTTCTCCCGAATCTGCATTGTTGGCGAGCACCGTTTAATAATTTACTAAAGAAGGATGCCAAATAGGTCTGGTCAAGAGATTGTCAGAATGCATTTTCAAAATTTAAAAAGCTGCTTTCATCAAACTTACTGCTTGCACACTACGATCCAGTACTCCCTATTGTACTTGCAGCAGACGCATCAAACTATGGAATAGGAGCTGTGATCTCACACATTTACCTTGATTGGTCTGAGGAAGTCATTGCCCACACATGCAGATAACTGACAATGACAGGAAGGAATTGCAGTCAGATAGAGAATGAGGCACTAGGCATTATCTTTGCGGTTAAAGCGTTTCACAAGATGCTGTTTGGTAAACGCTTTACATTATCAACAGACCACAAACCGTTACTGACAGTCTTTGGGTCCCAGAAAGATATTCCTGTCTACACAGCGAACCGCTTACAGAGATGGGCAACAACGCTTTTAGGGTACGATTTCAACATTAAGTACCACCCAACGACGGATTTTGGACAAGCTGAGGCACTCTAAAGGCCGATTGGTTCCCATGCAAAACAAGGAGAAGACTTACTTGCTCCTGTTGTAGAAGTTGAAGATAAAGTTCACGCTGTGTTAACATACGCAATCGCTGGCCTGCCGATTATATTTGAAAGTATTAAAGAAGTGAACGAATAAGATAAAACCTTGAAGACTATGCACCATTTTCTACCCAATTAGTTGCTTTCGAGACGACTCCAAAGAGAGATTATGCAACACTTTCATCGACGAGAATCTCTCACAATTATCGATTCCTGTATCATGTTTAGCCACCACATTGTTATCCCCATGGATCTCCGACAGTGAGTATTCAAACAGTTTCACATCAAACACCCGGGAACGAGCAAAATGAAATCACTGGCACGAAATTACGCACACTGGCCTTCGATAGACCAAGATAAAAAACAGTTGTGCCACAGCTGCGAATCATGCATAGAAGCAGCAAGGAACCTAGCGAAAGTGAAACCACAGCCATGGTCGAAAGCAGGTGGTCCCTGGCAAAAACTACACGCTGATTTCGCCGGCCGAATACAAGTCAAGAACTTTCTAGTTATTGTGGAGGCCTACACAAAGTAGCGGGAAGCATACGAAATCAAAAATACAACGTTGGAGAACATCATTTTCAAATTATCAAGTCTATTTTCTTGTTTTGGCGTCCCAGAAATCTCAGTAACAGACAATGGCACCCAATTTCTGTAGTCAACATTCAAACATTTTTGCAGTGAAAATTGTATACGTCGCCTTCAGTCTCCTCCATATCATCCCCAATCAAATGTACAAGCCGAGAGGTTTCTGGATACGACTAAAAGTGCTTTGGTTAAGGAGAAGAAAGTGGGTAATCCGGTACAGGAGATTCCTAATGACCTACAAAGTCACGCCTAATCCGGCGGTGCCAGTAGGAAAGTCACCATCAGGATGTATGTTTGAGTGGAAAATCCGGACGATGTTCGACAGAATATTGCCACCCAAGAAAACACGAAACCTGTACGTGAGTATCGGACGAGCATACGTAGCTTGAAGGTAGGTAAGAAAGTCCTTTTAAAGTGGTATCAAAGTGCTCGAAAATGGGAACTAAAGGTCATACAACGGTGGATCGGGAAGTTACCTTATTTAGTCCGGCGAAGTTACTGAACGTGTATCAGACATATAAATCAGATCAGAAAGGATCACAGGACAGCGACAATAGATACATGACTACCGTTCCACATGCTGGTGGATTTAACGCAGAAAACCCGAAAGAATGCCACTACTTACGACTCCAGAGATCTTGAAGGGAAATGACACAGCCGATTAGAGTGATGAATAGAAAAAGGAGAGCGGCAACAATGTCTCAAGTAAATCTAAAAAGAAAGTCATATGTAACAGACCTCAAAGAGTGTAGGTGAAATGATGGCTCGTTGGAAACCTCAAGGAAGCCTCAAGAAGCCTATAAATGGCCCAAAACTCTCCATCCAATCACCGCTAGAGGAACATTCTAGAATGCCGACGTACAGCTTCCCTATTGGACGAATAAAAAAGGTCTCCTATGTGCTGATGATTTACTTTCATTCAAAAACTATTAATACATGAGGTTTATTGTACTATATTTGATACTGTGTTGGGAATAACGTTCTGACTTACTAGTATTCTGTCTTCTCTCTTGAAACGTTGCGAATTCGATCGTTAAAGTAGTCAAGTAGTACGCGGCATAGCAAGAATCTATAGCTCTAGATATAATTTATTTGCTCTACGCATGCATTTATTTGGAGGTAACGTTAGACTACTTATTACAGAGCTACTTCTGGGAGCGTTAACATTCTCTTTACTTTTAGTCTGAACATGTCAATTATAAATTTTCACAGAATTCATCATATGGTAGTACCATAAAGCAAACACCAGAATCCATGGGAATATATAACATCAATATTCAGACTTTAAACTAAAACTGGATTTCTAATTAGATATCGTCACATGTTTCAAAACCTTTTTATCTCATAATTTTGACTTTTCATAACTTTGATTATAACTATCACTATTATTGAATATTACATTACAAAATGAACTCATCAGATTTGTATCGACTATCTTATTTATAAAACATGTACACGAACGAAATGAATAGTGGCTAGCAGCGGAATCTTGTTTGACACTCATTTCATTATATTTGTGACTCCTCAGGTGTACGTACTTGCATATCAGTGTTGATGTTCTCTCCAGGACTCGATCACAGTAACTTTGCGTAAAACACAATCACATTATCCACTTAGCCACTGTATCTTGAAAACCACCTGCTTGTGTAATGAGATAAAGATTAAATTCACTTGGTTTTGTTGACTTAAAAATTCTCATTGTCGTTTAGGACTGCAATTGATCAGCCTCTTATTGGCACACGTGCATCCTGTCCGGATTGCCTCGATGTTGTCTTTATTCACAAGCTGTATTATCAAAGATGGAGGCAGTCCACACAGAATGAACATATGTCAGTAAAAGATTGATCAACTACAGTCGTCAAGAACAGTGGTAAGATATGAGCAAACATCTCTAAGTGAATATATATGTACAGAAGTACAACGACGATGAAGAACTACTGGAAGATAGGCATCTCTTAGCTAAACAAAAGTTTTGATATCTCAAAAATAATATATTCTATGAAAAAGTACTCAGCGGGTAACACAAGTCAAATAACTAATGGCTGAATAATTGAATCGATGGGTGGTAATCATATTTTAACAACTTCGGGTTATTCATGAAGACGATATGACTATATAAGAGATTCCAACGATGTTGATAAACAATGACTATGTATATAAACTATACAGCGACCAAAACATTTTCAACATGGATAATCATGCGTGATTTTTCATGGTAGGGGGGGGGTGTTAGTGTAAATCACTGACATTAATTGGTGGGACTACATTTAACTTTTGCGAATCATATGGTGTATCTAGTAAAAATAGGATTACAGAATAAATGGTTTCCTTGAGAATCGAAATCTGTATATAAGACGAGATGGTAAAGCTGTGGATTGAAAGTGATATATATATGTCTATTGTGAAGTCGCTTTGGAAACGAATATTCAGTAATCAGGTCATGTTGTATAAAGGACATTTGTCAAATTGTATCTTATACGATGAATTCATGAGTCAAATAAATATAGACCACCATGGAAACCATGGAAGCACTAGACGACTGTTTATTTCTCGTATGGGACTCCTCAGAAGTGCTCATTCACGATCCCGCTCACGAGGTTGTCTTACTTTAATTGACTTATGACTTCAACGATTAAATCACTATATTATCCACAAACCTCCTTCTGATTATAAAATTGTATTTGTTTTCATCTAGTGTAGCAGCAGTATGCCTCAACACACACAAGGGAAAAAGTAATATCCTCAAACACAACACGGAGAACACCAACTCAATTACACTTGATGGAGAAACTCTGAAAGATGTGGAATCTTTCACGCTCCTATGGAAGCATCATCAATGAATGTGGTGAATCTGATGCAGACGTAAGCGCGAGGATTGGCAAAGTAATGGCATCATTCTTAAAGTTGAAAGACATATGGAAGTTAAAAAACTGTCAACCACTGTCAAAATCACAATCTTCAATATGAACGTCAACACTACCTGACTGCACGTGAAAATCTACTACAACCATCGTCAAGAAGGTACAGGTATTTACAAACAGTTGTCTACTCAAGATACTCAATATCCATTGGCCGGATATCATCAGCAACAGACTGCTGTGGTAGAGGACAAACCAGCGTTTGCCTGAACAGAAAATCAGGAAAAGACGTTGGAAGTGGATGGGACATGCATTGAGGAAATCACGAAACTACATCACGAGGCAAACCCTAACTTGGAATTCTGAAGGAAAACGGAGAGGATAGAGGCCAAAGAACACAATGCATCGAGAATCGGAAGAAAACATGAAAAATATGATTGAAAACTGGAAAGAACTGGAAAATGTTTCCCAGGACAGGGTTGGATGAAGAGTGCTGTTAGTTGGTCTATGAGTTGTAAAAGGAGTAAGTAAGCAAGTAAAAGCGTAAATGTTTTAAATTCCGCACTAATTCCACTTTCCTAAAGAGCCTGGGATTGTTTTACGATACAATTCATTAGTGTTTCAGAACCAATGAACTAGTGTATAATTTGAATCAGGTAACTGAATTATGAGATAATCACTCATGAACCAAAGAGACTAACAAATTAAGTGATAACGATTTGATTTGTTTCAAAAGCAGATATTGGCACAGTGAGTACTCAACACAGAATATAGTTCGAATACTACTTGAATCCAAGGATAGAACAAAGCATACACTCACTGTACTGTGAAATATAAATCACAAATTGTTATACTCCACATCATCCGTTCACTGTATACATTGTGTATTACGTAAGAGAGTATGCAATATTATCAATACAACAACAGCTATCTACAGAAAAATCATGCAGTACGGTTCAGTTCAAGCAGTTTCCATAGTTTACTCAGATTTTTTAAGCTTACAAATCTGTTATCTACAGACACGTGCATGAATAACCGGTTCAACTTCATATAGTTCAAATACATAGTTATGATGACAAACATAATATACCAAATCTTTTTGCGCTCATATTCTCGAAATAAAGACTCCAGTTATGAAAGAATTTTCAGAAAACAATGTGAAAAAGATGAGTGAATGGAGAAGTCATTCTACTTTGCAAAAATGAGGATTAATGAGTATTGGCTCCTTAGTCTATTAGTTAAACTGTTGTAGGTGATATCAGAAGTCCTGAGTTCAATTATCAGTGGGAAGGTAGTAGACGTAGACTGTTAAGATATCAAATACAAGAACAAGGTAGATGTTCAGTACATTGCTATTTTCAAACGTTGTTTGACTAAGAACATTCCGTGATGTCAAATATGAGAGAATGTATGCATCCTACCCTATTCTACTAAAATTAATAGAAATATACTAAAAATCTGAATGTTGACCTCAAATGAAGTACTCGAATATTGTTGTTTAATTCAAGAGAAAATATTTGGAAACGAACATTTCTAAAAATTCGACGTTTTAATTTGGTTGATGTATCTATACTGGTCTACTACACTCATAAAGTCAAGTCTGGTTATACGGTTGCAATGAAATTTTAGTATTGCTATTTATGAAGGATCATTGATTTTGAAAACATTTGCTTAACAAATAATAATGGAAGTGGCTTTTGTTGAAATCGTAGTAATTTAATAGTTGAATTCATGAGTTGTGGATATGTACAGTTGAGGAGTCCCATAATAGAACAAAACGGCCGTCTAGTTCTTCCAGGTTTTCCATGGTGGTCTAGCTTTCATTGACTCATGAATTCAGCTATTAAACTATTTATTAAATGTCTAGTGATCAAACTTATGAGCACTTGACTTCATTTAACCTTAATAAAGAATTAATCCACCTTCAATAAAAACAATAGGGTTTATGTGATCAGTCATGTGGAAGACAGTTCGCGGAGCTGAGTACCGTAGAAGTGGTAAGCTGCTGTACTGAATGTTGCATATGGTGAGACTACTTTGCTGTGGCTTTTGCACAAGTCAAATTTCACGTGACAAAATTGCTAATCAAAACTCCGACTTATATGACTTCGTCCCTGCGCCTAACTAGTGAGGCCTTGAACAGCACAAGAGGCCTAAAGACAGCAATGAGTCCTCGTTGGTTCTCAAAATAGTAGTGTCTCGATTACCACAAGCTGTTGAGTCCAGCTGTATGAATGGTATATTTTAGACAAACGTGCTTTATACACAAGTGGATCAGACCGTATCACACCATATAAAACAAAATAGTTATCATTACACAAGATCAAGCCAAAAGTTGCTGTGTGTGCGGCATGATAACTCAGGAATAAGTCAAGAACGGTAAATTTTATAACAGTGGATAATAAGTCGAACGAAAGCTTTTGATGAAAGAAGTGTGAACATATGTATGTCAAATCTACCGAATCGTCCAAATAATCCAATTGAGATACACGGAAAATTGAAGTTCACAAAGCAACGACTTGTCAAAAAGGTGGTTATTTATTGAATAATATATATATATTAGTTCCAAGCCTCAACTTGTGAGATGTCTGTATCGTTTACCGTGTCTTTTTGTCTACAATAAAATGGGCTTCTTGTGACAGAAAGAATAATCAAAACATACGATAGTGCAAAAAACAACTGTTAACTGTGTGTAAATTTGGTGACAGTTTATCAACAAGCAAACACAGAATCAGGAGCGAACAGAATGGGAACCGTTGTGCTTAAACAAGGTTTAAAAATGCACAAAATTGTGAATCACTGCTACAGCGATTGAGATAAACTACAATGAGAAATACGGTAAATGTTATCAGTATTCGTGAATATTTCAGAATATTACACGGCAAACTTGCGTTACAACAGAAACTTAGAAATTGCTAGGAATACAATTATTTACGGAATATTATTAAGTAGTATAAAACAATACACAAATGAGCGGAAGTGGAGTGATTAAGGACAGAATTAACATACACCCCCCAAAGACAGCATGCCTTTCCTCGCTATTACTCTTTTGATATTTAGCGTGAAAGTATTCACAGACGAAAATGATTCAGTTTTCGTTTGCCAAAGTCACTTGTATCTTCTGGATGATGGCCTTCGTAGTTCTCCAGGTTTCCGCCCCATACAGTAGAACTGTCTTGACATTTGTAATGAAAATTCTGACTTTGGTGTCGGTTGACTAACAATTGTTTTGAGTTCCAGATGTTCTTCAATTGTAAATATGCTGCTCTCGCTTTGCCGATCCTCGCCCTCACATCTGCATCAGATCCACCGTGTTCATTGATGATGCTACCCAGATATGTTAAGGTTTTCACATCCTCCATAGCTTTTCGTCAAGTGGAATTCGATTAATGCATGTTGTAATGTATCCGAGAATCTTGCTTTTGCCTTTGTTTATATTGAGTCGTACTGCTGCTGAGGCTGATGCTACACTGGTTGTCTTCTCCTGCATTTGTTGTTACGTGTGTGATAGAAGAGGCAGATCGTCTGCGAAGTCTAAATCGTCCAGCTGCATCCTAGCTGTCAATTTTATCCTGTGCTTACCTTCAGATGTTGACGTCTTCATGATCCAGTTGACCAGAAAGAGAAAGAGGAAGGGTGAGAGTAAGTAAATTTGCCTGACACCGGTCTTTACCTCGAATGAATCAATGAGTTGTCCTCCATGCACCATTTGGCAGTTTAATCCTCCATAGAAATTCTGTATGATATTGAATATCTTCTCAGGTACGCCGTAGTGTCAAAGAAGCCTCTATAGTGTTGTCCTGTCCACCTGTCTACGTAATCAATGAAGTTGATGTGGAGTGATAAATTTCATTCAATTGTTTCTTCTGTAGTATCGGTTGTTATGTTAAGCCCGTATGCCTTATTCTAACTTCTGAACAAACCAATTCACCTATCCATCATGAGTCATGTTTTCACCTTGTCAATTATGCACTTATTAACCCTGACCAGTTTTATATGAGCCTAGGTGTGTGTACACTTCTTATCCTATTTATCACATGTCTGTCATTTATTCTTGTCTGACTATAAATATTGATTAACGCTTGATTAAAGTGAGTTGGCTTCCACTCCATCTCCATTGCGTGTCATTTTTACTTTGCTCGCTGGTATTTGCTCATGTGCTTGTAACTTTCTGGCCTGCGTCGTTTGTCAATAAAACTGTAGCTGCCACTTCTCTTTGCCTTCTGATTTTATGCACCGTTAAGATTTGAATAATAACGGTTACCAAGGTGAACGATTAGCGAAGCACGGCACTACAGTTCCACGATGATCCGTAGTGCTGCCATTCAGTCTGTACACGATTGATCCTTACGGGATTCAGCCTGTTGATCTCGAAGCTGGGCGTCTACGGAGTCCCTCATTCTGTTTAACAATACCTTGTTGAAGACTTAGTCTGGTATTGAGGGAAGAGTGATGGCCCTGTAGTTATCACACTTGCTGAATTCGCTTTTCTTTGGTATTTTGATTAGGTTTTCATCTTTTCACTCTGTTGTTACTTGATATTTATCCCAAATCTTACTGAAGAGGATGTGGAGTATCTTTGAAGTTACCGCTACAAATGCTTTTTGTGTCTCTGTTAGAATGTTGTCTAGTCCCGCTGCTTTGCCGCTCTTGATTTGTCTGGTGACCATGCTGATCTCTACAATTGTTGGTGGGCCAACAACGATTGGGAGATCCGTGGGCACTGCTTCGATGTTGGGTGGGTTCAGTGGAGCTGGTCGATTCAAGAGTTCTTTGAAGTGTTCTACCCACCTGTTCCGTCGCTTTTCAATGCTGGTTATTACCTTGCCATCCTTGCTTCTCACTGGTCTTTCTGGTTTACGGTAATTTCCAGCAAGTTTCTTTGTTGTATCATACAGTTGTCTCGTGTTTCCCTCTCTTGCAGCCTTTTCCGCTGTCATTGCCAGATCTTCCACATATTTACGTTTGTCGGTTCTGATGCTCCTCTTCACTTGCTTGTTTGCTTCTTTGCATCTAGCTTTCGCCTTGAATTACTCTGTTCCTGTTCGACTGATATTGATTGTTGCCTTCTTGTTCCTCCTTTCTTCAATCTTATCCAGTGTATCGACAATGATCCATTCCCTGTGATGGTGCTTCTTGTGGTTCGGAACCTCATGATATGTTGAAGTGAGTGCCTCCTTGATCTCTTTCCAGTTGTTTGCTATTTGGGAGTATGGTTTATTTAAATTAAAATCTAACACGTCCATAGCATGTCGAATGAATACCAATTGTCCTCAGAATGAAAAGTATCTTTTAGCTCTTAAATGACCTAAAAATTCATAACCTCCGAATAAATGTTGACTAGTTTGTTTACATATATTAGATATCATTCGATTAAATGATTCATCCAAATCTTGCTTCAATCGTGCATGCGCACTGTTGAGGAGTTCCATAATAGGACGAAACGGTCATCCAGTACTTCCAGGTTTTCCATGGTGTTCTAGCTTCAATTGACTCATGATTTCAACTATGAAAATACTAAATTCTCCACAAAACCTCCTCTGATCAACCTAATTTCACAATTTTCAATGCTTTGTTTTCTACCACAAACATGACAAGAACCTTCAACAAAGCATTCTTAATATGGATCGTTTAGATAATAATATACAACAAACTGGAGAAAATAGTGGACAATAAATATCGTATGATCAACATTACTTCGAGGTCTGCATGAAGTGTATGAGCAAACACTTCTGATGCTGATGCTCTATCTTTTAAACCACAACAAACATCACATAAACCGGCTAAAAATCGTAATCTCGACCGAGGATCTTGAGTCCATAAATCCAACCGAGATATTGTCAATGTTTGAAAAAATGATAACGAAGACGTTGACTTGCGGTTACTGATAGGATCAACATGATGACCAAAGCCTCCACATCTCTCTAACTCAATAAAAGCTGGGTTAATTTGACCTTCTAAAACCATAAGTTCAACCTTTGACTCTGAGACTGTGAGTATATTGGATAGTGCTCTCAAGATATTTTGGTTCAAAAAATATGCACACTGTGCCACAGTTCGGTATCTCACGTAGACAATTGTTTACAAATATTTGTATGATTTTGATGATGGATGTGGTAGTTCTTCAAATTTCAGTTCCGTACTGTAGAAGTAACTATCTTGATGTTCAAATTGAAAATTCTGACTCATATGGGTTAACAATTTTTCGACTTCCATATGTCCTTCAATTTTAAGAATGATACCGTTACTTTGTCCATCCTCTCACTTACGTCTGCATCAAATCCACCAAATTCATCGATGATGATTCCCGGGAGCGTGAAAGATTCCACATCTTTCAGAGTGTCTCCATCAAATGTAATTGAGTTGGTGTTCTTCGTGTTGTGTTTGAAGATATTGCTTTTTCCCTTGTGTGTATCGAGACATACTGATGTAAAGGCTGCTGCTTCACTAGATGTGTTCATCTGCACTTGCTCGTGTGTATGGAATGGAATGGTCAGGTCATCTGCGCAATGATGATGAGTCCTATGCTAGTACGAAACGGCCATTCAGTGCTTCCAGGTTTTCAATAGTGGTCTAACATTGACCAATTCACGATCTCAAATGATACTGAATTTCCTATGTTTCATGTTCTCTTAAAGTTCCAGAAACATAAATACGAATAAGACGTCATAGAAATCAGGTGACTGAACATGAACACGATCAAATTTCACTTCAGTGATTTACACAATAACTATTACTTAGAGTACTTTACACTGGAATTCCTGTCCATGTTCAGTGTCACGGAATTGTTTGTGTTACAATTACGATATAAATAGAAAACTTTCCAGTTAAACTATTTTGTTGAGATCACTAATCGATATAATTCAAACAACCATTGAAAACCTTCGACCGTAAGTCCCCCGTTAACAGCCACTGATTATTCTCTTGAAACCTTTTTCCAACTAATTGATTTTCCTATAGGAACACAAAATTGTATCTGAAAGATGACATAAAACACATTCACATCGTTTGTCACGTCACGTTAATTATTAAACATCAATTTTATGATGATTACATAAACAAAATTTGGATTTAATATTTATACTACTTTAGGATGTAATAAGTAGTTTCATGAATTGTACTTGTTATCATAATTGTGTCTTTTACCGCGGTTGTTGTATACCCACCTATAAAGTTCACTTTGTTTTTCTTCTTAGAAGCAACATATTTTACTTTTCAAAAAAACCCTCAAACTATCACTTTCTATATGTTTACTCTATCTGTTCAATTTTTATGAATTATTTCACAATTATTTGACAACATTCTAAGCAAAGATAGATAGTGGCTAACAGTGGAAACCAGGACTCTCGTTTCGTCCTGTTTGGGACTCATCAGCTGAAAGTGTCTACATCTTAGATTTGATGTTCACTTTGCGTTTGAGTCCCAACTATCTTTACTTATAATGCTTTTGACTTAAGGCAATATCGAGGCAATCCTCACAGGATGCATAATTTGCCAATAAGAAACTGATCAAATGCAGTCGTGAACATCAATGGGCAGATTCAAGTAAACAATATCAAGCGGGTTTTAGAACATGGTTAAAGATGACACTAAAATTGAAATAATGTTTGGATTTCAACAAGTCTTCTTTCGGGAAATGATGAAATCTTTGAATCAAATAATTCATGAGTCATGTTCCAATGTTAAGTCTAATTTATAATGTGGAAGTAAGTCCTATAATTATAAAATCTATTTAAGTTATGGTTTATGTAATCAATTTACTTTTTGCTTGTCCATACTCTATAAACATCAAGTACCAATAAGTGCTCTGGCGCGAGACTGGTAGGTCTTGGGTTCGAATCTCGCGAGTGCGGGATTGTGGATGCGCACTGCTGAGGAGTCTCGCAATTAGACGAAACGGCCGTCCAGTGCTTCCAGGTTTTCCTTGGTGGTCTAGCATCGATTGATTCCTGCTTTAAACTATGAAAATACCAAAACGTTGAATGTATCACAGCTGAAGATTATCATATAAGGATCCAGCAGCTATTTAATACTTTCTAGTTTTCAGTGGTATCCTAACAACTCGTTCACTGAAATGACAATAAAATATTTGCTTATTGCCAACCAAATACACTAAACCAATAAGTATGTTTGATAAAATTTTGCTAAGTTATTTAATTATACAACTAGTGACTGGCTCCATGAGGTAATTCCTGGAGTTCTAGTGAGAAGTCGTGACCAGTGGAGCTAATCCATGTCAGGTAGAGAAAGGTAACTACCTCAGTACAATGGAAGTTGGTCGCGCAATTTCGTGGATTAGTTGAGGTTAGACATTAACACCGTTGGATGCCGGCTCAATGGTCTGTCAGTTAAGTGCTCCGGCGCGAGACTGGCAGGTCCTGGGTTCGAATCTCACGAGGCGATGTCGTAGATGCGCACTGTTGAGGAGTCCCACAATAGGACGAAACGGACGTCCAGTGCTTCCAGGTTTTTCATGGTGGTCTAGCTTTAATTGACTAATGATCTTAACTACTTTTGTTACCGTTGAGTTACTAGTTTGAGAGGACGAAGAATCAATTGGAAAAAAATATTTCCCCGCTCAATCTATATTTTAACACCTTTATGAAAATATTTAAAATATAGATATCTTCTAAGAGTTCAAATGAATTTAAGGTCTTCAAGAACTATAGAACAAGAGTTGAGGGAACCAAAATGGATTTATAAAAATGAATTGTCATCAGAAGATACTCTTGACACACTTTTTCGGTATAATACTGTTCGTACAAACGGAGGATCACTTAAATGATGGTTTTTGTAAACTAAACGGATTGAATTAGGCCAAACTGCCGAAAAATGTTGCTTGGAGTTCCTGTGATTAGTAAAGAACTACCTGAACATAAGAATCAGCCATTTTCGAAGGATATGATTCAAATAATGAATTCAATGAACGAAAAGGAGTTCATTAAATTGATCCCAAGTATAGAAAACCAAAGATCTCATTTCCGTAACATTCCTTTTAGCAAGATGGAAATAAAAATGAGGCTGAAAAACTTTCACTACTATTACTACTACTTCGTACTGATTAAGGTGTAGAGCTACATGCATCTACTTTAGTGTGTAAACACTTTCATTTAAGTATATTTACTATTACTAATAAAGATGGTGACCGATGGTAAATAAACTAAACAATTTTTGATGTAGATTTCAAAAACTTCACTTCTACTCGAAGTTTGTTCTGATGATGTCGTTCAGAAGGACGATGAAAGCTCCACGACCAAACTATCCAGCTCAAAGAACAAACCTATATCAAAATCACCCACCTGAGCTACAAGTCTTCTCCACCATCTCAAAACTAAACAATTCATTTACCAAACGAACTCTTAATGTATTGTTTGATCGAATCTTCCTATTGATGTTTAAGACTGCAATCGGTCAACTGACGAGTTCCAAATGGGACGAAACGCGCGTCGTGAATTCCACTACTAATCACCAACCATCTTCGTTTATAATTCTTGTGACAATGTCGAGGCAATACCTACAGTACACACGTATACCAATAAGGGATTAACCAATTGCAGTCCTAAATAATAACGGAAAGATACGAGTAAACAATACTAAATGAGTTTATAGGTAGTAATAATAATAATAATTTGAATGAAATGCCATGGGTTGGTACTGCAGTTTTACCATACCGTGTGTAGGGGATTGTTGGAAAAGAGTTAGGGGCGGCCAAACTAAAACGTGGCATCAATCCTTGAATTCACTAACTTCTAGTCTGAGCCATGTTGGTAGATGCAGACTACATGGTTGGGGTCCTTGTGTCTATCGTAACCAATGGTTGGAGACTCGATCACAATGGCGTAGGTGTATACACTCTTTATCTTCCCTTAAACCTTGAGATCGAAATTGCTTCATAACGCTCTTCCTTCCTATACTATATCCTTATATACAACCTACTACCACCACCACTAAATTAACTACTTCTATGAATCCGGTGTTCATCTTGTTGTGCTAACGAGTGAGGTATGGCAACTTGGACCGATGCACAAATGTGCCTGGTCCTACGTTGTAGCTGATTGACTTTACCATACCGTTATGGCACAACAGAAGAACCCCAAAGGATCTTAAAACAACACAGAATTAAATTATATTACAAAACAATGAACACACTTCGAAATACTTTAGTTCGATTAAAAGAAAAAATCCCATTCATGTCTACACAGAACTGAGTCTACAAATTAGGTTGTGTCGATTGTGATCTATTCTATATTGAAGAGTCATCTCGTGAAATCTTGACTCGTGCCAAAGAACATATTAGGGACACAAAGAAACCTCCTAATAATCCTGTAGAACTGGATAGACCTCAAATGAAATCGACAATAGCAGTTCAACAACCATCAGATCGATTTCAAAAATATCAAAATACTACAGAAAGGCTTTTCCAATTACAATGAAAGGTGAGTAGTTGAAGCGTTCCTACTGCTCTCAATAGAAAGAGAGGCCTTACCATACATCCTACTTGGACTATCTATCCTAGTCATCTAGTCTGATATTATTTACAATTTCACACTATTACATTACAAATGAAACTCTATCCTTTATCATTATAAAGGTCACACATTTTTCATCATTAACCCTGCCCACACATACACACAAATTTACATACGCGTCGCTTATGAATCACCTTGACCGAAATGACATGACAGTGATTTTTGTCAGAAGTGGCTTGCACTAAGTCACGTAACGTCAGTCTCATTGGGATATTAGCAATATAATGATTTATTCAATACTAAGTGAATTTAATCTTGTTTAGACTTCAAAAATAAATCAATAATCGTTTAACTGTTTGTCAGATCCTTATTTAATTTTAATAGTTCAGAACATGACCACCATGGAAAACTTGAAAGCATTGGACAGCCATTTCGTCCTATTGTGGGACTCCTCAACAGTGCGAATCCACGATCCCGCCTCGCGAACGATATTCGAACCCAGGACCTACCAGTCTCGCGCCAGAGCACTTGACTACTACAATTTCTACAAAACCCTTACCCTTTCTGATCATAACACAATAAATCGATTAATTAGTTTAAAAAAAAAAGAACATTTAACAGAGTAAATAAAGATTATCTTAAATAAACTAATATAGACTTATCTTTATAATCTTTAAAACTATAAATGTATCAATGTTCAAATAAACAATTGAATGTAACACAATGTATCCACACATAGTAACTATCTTAATTGTTATGTACTTTGTATTAGTTCCAAAATATAGTTTACGAATAACTTCAAGTAATGAATAAAGATTCAGATGTGTGTGTGTGGAGGGAGGGGGAATAACCAATTTACAATAAGATTATAATTTATGAACAACCTTTGTGCAAAGCTTAAGTGACCTACTTACTAAGAGGCTAAATGATAGTTATAAAGCTGTTTAAAGAATGAGGATTATGATTCATAATTGATTGTTAAGGTAAGTAATCATGAACTGATATCAGCTTAAATGCCAAAACGTTATTTTGGCCAAATGGATTAGTGAATTTTGTGCTCAAAATTCAAGATCTATTATCGTAAAACTCCAGGCCTGCAGCGGCGTCCACGGAACAACACTCTTCCTCCTCTTGGTTGGCAGCGATACCAAATGTAGCGAACAAGAACATGGGTGGAGACAATTACAGACTATCTCGCTGAAATCTGATAACCATACAGTAAATGCTTAATTTGCAAAATAACAATCAATTGTCTCAATCTTTACTGTTCCTTCTGCAAATATCAGTCTACCTTCTCTGATTTCATTGTTCACACATTTTCATACCGATCGCGCTTCGCTACTGTTCTTTCCTTATCGATCTTCTGCCAAAATACATTCTATGTCTGACCCTCACCATACACTACTTATGTAGATATAAGTAAACCAAACCACAGTAGTACTATATTATTAACTCTATTTTCTACTTTTATTTAATTTCAACAGGATGGGTTCGCTAACCCCATGCCCAACCCTCCTCCTTTACCCGGGCTTGGGACCGGCAGTAGCCCCCGGAGGAGCTACAGGCGGAGTTAGAAGTGTTAACTGGTATGTTTTTAATTCAAAGTGTTAATAATCTGGAATCACTAACTTGATTATTTTGAAGCTTATGTCTTGAATTTCTATTGGTTATCAGTAATTCACAAATACTAAGGGATTCTTAGTACATGTCGTCTGTTGTCAAAAGAAAACACTTGTTTAAATTAATTAATTACAGGTTTATCTGGGTTTCCATTGCAAGATTATCTCAGTTTCGGATATTTCTAACAATCAAGTTACTTAGACCTGTTACCCCTCGTGGATGAGAATAGGCCGCCAATCAACATTCTTCAGCACACTCTGTCCTGAACCTTCCTTTCTAGTTTTTATCCACTTGTTGTTAAATCTTCTCATGTCTGTGTTATATCTCGAAGAGAATTATGAATGGTAACTTTTGAGGACTATTTACTTTGTGTACATTTTTATTTTATAGTTGTTAACTAACTAAACTATCCATACTCGTATCCCTCTTATTATAAGCTTTATTTTGACCCATAGATTATTACTATACGATTTGCCGTTCTCGAGTTATCCTCAGTCTATTGATTAGTGCCTCTCACATTCGCAGCCACATTTGACTGAATCTTGTGGGTCACTGGTCTGATCGATAAATCACTGCTCTCTAATTGGTGGTATTATCACGTTATATACTAAGAGGGCATCTAGACAAGCTACAAATTATAACAATTGGCGACGGGGATGGGATTCGAACACACGCGGGGAAAACCCCAATGTATTTGCATTATAACAGTCTGTCTCCATTCCTCGGAGTAATATGTTCTTTGGTATTTCTCTTTTCCTTTGGCCTTCAGGATTCCATGTGAGGGCTTGCTTATGACGCAGTTCGGTGCTTTCCTCAATGTGTGTCCGATCCACTTCCAGCACTCCTTCCTCCACTGGAATCTGGTTTCTTCTCTTCCGCAGTAGGTTATTGCTGATAGTGTCTGGCCAATGAACCCGAAGTATTTTGAGTAGAACACTGTTAATAAACATTTGTATCTTGTGGATAATGTCTTTCGTAGTTTTCAAAGTTTCCGCTTCATGCAGTAGAACTGTCTTCACATTTGCATTGAAAGTTCTGACCTTGATGTTTTTTTTGAGTCCCAGATGTGGTTCAACTGTAGGAATGCTGTCCTTGCTTTGCCAATCCTCGCGTTTACGTCTGCATTAGGTCATCCTTGTTCATCGATGATGCCATTCAGCTATGTAAACCTTGTTATATCCTACGAAGCTTCTCCGTCAGGTGTTATTTGATTGGTGCATGTTGTGTTGTATTTGAGAATCATGCCTACCCCTTTGTGTATGTTGAAACGTACTGCTTCTGGGGCTGCTGCTATACTGGTCGTCTTCTACTGAATTCGTTGTTGCGTGTGTGATAGGAGAGCCAGATCATCTGCTAAGTCTAGATCGTCCAGCTACATCGTAGCAGTTCCCTCTCTTCCATGCTTCCCTCCAGATGTTGACGTTTTCATAATCCGATTGATCAGCAGAAGAAAGAGAAAAAGTGGGGGTAGGTAAACTTGCCTGACTCTGGCCTTTACATCGAACGAGTCATTGGGCTGTCCTACATGCATGATTTTGCAGTTTAATCCACCATATGAATTAAGCATGATATTAACAATCTTCTCAGGCACACCATAGTGTCAAAAAAGCCTCCATAGTGTTATCCTGTCCACGATGTCAAACACTTCCTTTTATTCAATGAAGCCTGAGGCCCCTCTGCGGATATTGTCAGCCTTAAGACCGTGTAAAGGAGGTGGGTTGGGCGTGGACTTAGCGACCCCATACCGTTGAAAATCAACTTACTAAAACACCCTAGCCATAAAATAATCCACGATGCGCACTTCGTCCTACTGAGGACTCGTCAGCCGGATGTACCTACATCTCAGTGTCGATATTTACAATGAGACTCGGTATAGTTCGCTTCAAACATGCCCGCATTATCCAAGTAATTCAAGTAAACAATATCAACTGGATCCAAGAATATTCGTAACAAATTTGGAAGGAATGAGATACATATAAGATCAAATGAATAAGGATCCATATTACAGAATCTAACAAATGATTTCATTGACAACACTACATGGATACAAAATCATCACACTAATCTATAATAGGATCTCAGTACTTCACAGCTCCTAATTTGTTTATCTAAATGAATAATAAAATGTTTTTTTTGTTATTTATGTAAATTTGGTAAACCAGCTGTTACCATGGATTCAATGCCACATTCATTTGTACCGCGTAAAATTTTAAAATATCCTTGATCACCCCATTGATTATTCCATGAATTAGCACATAACCAATAGGGTATATGATTTTGTTGTATACCCCAACCAATGATACGTATAGCATGACCACCTAAATATGAACCAGTTATATGTTTATAAACACCAGATTTATAATTAAGAAAATCTTCATATACATAAAATCCACCTTCAACTGGACCATTTAATAGAATCTCTTTCATGATTGAAATTTCTTCACTGGCTACATTATAAGAACTTTTACCTTTGAAAATGGAAGAAACAAAACAAAAGCAGGTATAGTCCAGTGTAAATTGAATCAAACTTTGATAGATCAGAAGGAGTTTTGTGGAGATTTCAGTATTTTCATTGTTGAAATCATGAGTCAATTGAAGCTAGACCACCAGGGAAAACCTGGAAGCACTGGACGGCCGTTTCGTTCTATTATGGGACTCAGTGGCAGTGCGCATCCACGATCCCGCCTCGCGAGCGAGATTTGAACCCAGGACCTACCAGTCTCGCGCTGGAGTACTCACTGATAGACCACTGAGCCGGTATCCAACGGTGTTAATGTCCAACTTCAACCAATCCACGAAATCTGAGCAACCGTTCACCATTTGTCTTCAGTGAGTTGATATCTCTACAACAGACGTGGTTGAACTCCACTGGTCATTGCTTCTCACTAGGACTCCTAGATTTACCTCTCCAAGTCAGTCACTAGTGAGCAAATGATTATTATTATTATCAGAAGGGGTTTTGTGGAGATTTCAGTATTTTCATGGTTGAATCGTGGGATCGTGGATGCGCACCGCTGAGGAGTCCCTTAATAGGACGCAACGGCCGTCTAGTGCCTCCAGGTTTTCCATGGTGGTCTAGCTACAAATGACTCATGATTTCAACTATGAAACTGTAATAGTTCAAATATGTCATATTTTGATGTGTGCTACTGATGATGACAGATATAAGTAGCATGTATCATCAATCGAAAGTGAAAGGTTAAGATGTTCGAAGAGAAGAGAATGAAAACAGAGAGGGATTGGTGTGGAAATGAAGGAACAATCAAGTCTGAGACAATTGATTGACATTTTGTAAATGAAGTATTTACTGTATGGTTCTGATTGTGGTTATCCCTGGTTGTGTGCATGTTGTCAATGATCAATAATTATCCTTCTATATTCTATTGATAATTCTGTGGAACACTGTCTATATTTGTTTGATCACATAGTTCTTCAAATTAATTAAACTCTATCGATTAAGTTGTCATGTTAACATTGATCTAGGCAACTTATGGGAACATATTCTATTTGTAGATGTTGGAAGAATACCAATGGTTGTTACAGTCATGAGCGTTTATAAATCATCTATTCTGATGGCAACTGAACTATGTTGTCTTCATGACCAGACTTACTATCAGTTTGCATCGTAAGATGGTGAAAAAACTAACAATGATTCTAAAGATCTAAACTTAAAGTAAGCGATCTAATTCGACAACTTATTTCATCTTTCTGGACATAATTCTTTGTAATTCAGTTAGGTATTTAGCTATTTTATTTATTTATTTATTTATACACATAAATATTGGTACAAGGAAGCACCAGATAAATATGCACCTCACAAATCTCATTTGATTTGTGTGAGGGCTGTGATACTGTCCAGGTACCCAGACTGAAGCAGGTGGTTTTCTTAGGGGGCCACACCCGGAGCCTTTGACCTGAAGGTCTAGTCCACAAGGCAGTGGAGCATCGTAGAGAGATGCAGTACCATGGTAGCCGGTTACCAGCGGTTTATTCATACGCCATTTCTCTCTCAGGATACTGGAGCCCATGTGCACCATTGGTTTGGAATCAAGGTTTTCAAACACCCCTAGGTGGACTTTCTGTGTTCACCAACCCGGTTAGAGCGCCGGACATTCGCTTTTCGTCCTTTCAATTTTGTAAACAACACCCCTAGTGTGAGAAGGCAGTGAGTGGGACTTCCCTGGTATTGGCTATATACGCGTGGCCATGTTAGAGCATTTGGAGAGGGAGAGCGGACTCTCCCCACTCTCGGCTGTACTTGAGCATTTGGGGGCATTACGATAGATAAACTAAATATCATGCATACAGCAGACGTTATATCATCATTCCCACAAACTTTACATAATAACCTTATAAGCAAACAACTGTTTGCAGCAGTTTATCCACAGCAGTTTCTTTTATAACAATCTAATCTACCTTAAAGTTGTTCACTGTCCAGATCAAGACATTTTAACGAAAACAATGTTGAAAGTATGTCAATTAACTATTCTATGAAGTTAAAAACAAACAAACATTCTATTACCATTTGAAAAAATCGATCAATCTTAGACCACTGTTGAATATCTGCAAGCACCGAATGTCTGTTTCGTCGTGGCACAGAAAACTTTAACACTGTGCACCTATACCCTCGCTCTAGAGACACGAACTCAAGACTTTCTTCTCATCAGAACGTTTCACCTGTGATTCACTGAGTCGGTATTCAACGGTGTTAATGTCTAACCTCAATCAATCCACAAATTACTGTTTTAGTTACAATGTACAAACAAAAACATGTATAATAATACTAACCATAAAATTTATCTTTCTTATAGGGTTTTCCATAATCATCTTGACAAGTTTCATGACATTCTGGTGTTGGAAAATAATAACTTTCACATGGTGGATAACTTTTTGAACTTGAATGATGATTACATTCAGGGAATGGATATGGTTGACATCCTGTATGTGTTTCATTTGATCCACCTGTAACAATACCTTCATATTTCCAATAATCCCATGCCATTCCTGGAATACCACCACGGCAACCAAAACCACATCTTGTACAACAGCTTAATAGATTAATAGCACTTAACTCTACAGAGATTTTATTTTTAGAATGAATACAGATACGATCACTCATTGATTCAACAGCTCCAAAAGCCTGTATAATTTTAAAGCAGAAAAAAATTTAAACAATACAAGAGAATCAAAATTGGGATGCCAGCTGAAGTATAACAATGAATCAAAGAGTATTTGGCATGAGTTTCATCTTGCTATTAGTCTTTTAGTAAATGCTCACCCTTTCATACATAGATAGATAAATACAAGACATTCAGGTTCCATATCGACAAACAGTAGACAAATAATCAAAGTTCAGTGTTCTACGTTTTGGAATCTCGGTTGTATTTAACATCTTTTCAATTATCTAATTATCATATGATAAATCTTAATGGAGCTTCATTTTGAATACAAAGTTGATGAGACATTGAAAGATAGTTTACAACGCTTACTAACTGGAATTCGAACAGTCTTCTTCGACATACGGGAATCCTAAATAGATTGCCTCAGTAAGGTCATTATGACACATATTGATATACAATAGATAAAATGTGGCTAGAAGTGGAATACAGGGTGCTCATTCGGTCCTATTTGTGTATCATCATCTGAACTTACTGTACTTACTGACACCTTTTGCCCCTTGTGGAAAAACATAAGCCACCCACAGGCATTCTCCATCCATCTCTACCTTGGGCAATCCTTTCCAGTCGTTTCCAATTGTTATTTATTCTTTTGATATCTGTATCCAATGCCTGATGAAAATGTGTTCCCTGATCAACCTCTTTTCCTTTTGAATTTAAGATTCCAAGTTAGCTCTTGCTTCGTAACGCAGTTTAGTGATTTATACAATGTATGTCCTACCCACCTGCAACGTCTTTTCCTGATTTCCTATTCAAATTGAAGCTATTATGTTGTCTCTCACTGTAAGCTGTTGCTGATAGTAACCGGTCAACGGACATTGAGTATCTTGAGTAGACGATTTCTGATAAATCCTTCGGCCTTTTTGATGATAGCTGTAGTAGTTCCCCAAAATTCATCCCCATTACAGTGAATCGTGTAGACGCTCAAACCAAAAATTCCCACTTTGATGTTGGTTGACAGTTGTTTCGAGTCCAGTATGTTCTTCGATTACAGAAATTCCGCCATTGCTTTTCCAATCCTTCCCTTTACATTAGCATCACATCTTCTTTGTCTATCAATGATGCTGTCAAGGTGAATAGGATTTTTCACCCCTTCCAGAGATTCTCCTTTAAGTATGATTTAGCTGATTCTTTCTGTGTTGTTTTTCAAGATTTTGTTTTTTCCTTGTGTATTTCGAAGCTTACTGATTCAGAGGCTACTGCTGTACTGGCTGTCTTCACTTTTATTTGTTGGTGTGTATGAGATAGAAGAGTTAGGTTTTCTGAGAAGCTCTCCATTATATTCTGTACTTTCCCTGAGATGTGGTAGTGTTCATAATCCAGCCGACTATCAGAAGGGGCGAGAGTAAACAGTCCTTTCTGACGACGGTGTTCATTTGAAATGAATCTGTCAGCTGTCCTTCATGCCTGACTTTACAGTATAGTCCATTGTATGAATTTCACATGACGTTGATGATCTTTTCAGGTACATCAAAATGTCGAAAAACATCTTGTAAGGTTCATAGATCAACTCTATCAAACGCTTTTTCACGGTCAAGGAAGTTGATTTATGGTGACAAATTACATCCAGTTGATTTCTCAGAAATGATTTGAGGTGCCTCGGTCCGGTCTGTGAACGAGAGATCCTTGCGGGATCTAGCCTGTTTCTTTCGAAGTTGAGCGTCTAATTAATCTTTCATCCACTTCAATGTCACATTGTTTGAAAAAACTTCCTGGCACTAATAGTAGTGTGATGCCTCCGTAGATCTCATACTTTCTCAAATCTCCTTTCTCTAGACCCATGCAGGAAAGAAAAGATTAGATTCGAAAGAGGTGCTATTGTACTCTGTTCATGAAGGGAAAAATGCCCTGCACATTCAAGGAGCTGTTCTGATGCTGTTCAAAGAAGCATGAAAAACACCCATAGCATGGGAATCTCATCGATCCGGAATCATCGAAGCATCCTTCAAAACATAGAAGGAAGGAATCACAATGAGTGTTGTCCAATGCTATACATTCACGAACGATAGCAATAAAAATGATAAAGTTCGGTTTTATCAGAGGGTTCAGTTGATCGTAGAAAATTGCTCAGGAAAAGACCTGACCATCCTGATAGGAGACCTAAATGCTAAGGTCAGAATGGATCATACCGGGTAGGAAGAGATGATTGAACAACATGGACTGAATGAAGGGAACGAGAATGGCAAGTGCTTTGCAAGTTTATGTAACTTCAACAAAATGGTTATAGGTGGATGTACCTGAGTCCCAGAAATATCTAAACGATGAGTCCCATCACTTCTACAACATGAAATTCATTTGTTAAGACGGCAAAAAATCGAAGCCATAAACAACAACTTAGAGAGGTTTACATCAAACTAGGACGTCACACTAGACAGTTAAATGACGAAAGGAAACTGATATACTTAAGATGTAAATAACATCATCAAACGACGTGATTCTATGATAAGGTGAATTTAAAACCATATATATTATTGAAATTTACTTAGTATTGTTCCGTGGGGTTAAGGCCTTAGGGGGGGTGTTTCTTCTTTTCGTGCCGTTTCTGATTTGGGTATTTTGGAAATTGGATGTTTTTCCACCTTCCTTCCGATCTATAATTTGT
>NC_031495.1:1179400-1180861 GCF_000237925.1 Schistosoma mansoni
GCCGTTTCGTCCTATTATGGGACTCCTCAGTGGAAGTGCGCATCCACGATCCCACTTCGCGAGCTAAATTCAAACCCGCGACCTACTAGTCTCGCGCAAGAGCACCGATATACCACTGAGCCGGCATCCAACGGTGTTAATGTCTAACTTCAACCAATCCATGAAATTGAGCGTGAGACTGGTAGGTCCTGGGTTCGAGTCTCGCGAGTGCGTGATCGTGGATGCGCACTGCTGAGGAGTCCCATAATAGGACGAAACGGCCGTCCAGTGCTTCCAGGTTTTCCATGGTGGTCTAGCTTCAACTGACTCATGATCTCAGCTCTATAAAATTACTAAAATCTCCACTAAACCCCTTCTCATAATTATCTTGTGCTCACTAGTGACTGGCTCCATGAGGTATTTCCTGGAGTTCTAATGAGAAGCAGTAACCAGTGGAGCTCAACCAGGCATGTTGGGAGATATCAACTCAGTGATGGCATTGTTAAATGGTTGCTCAATTTCTTGGATTGATAGAGGTTATGCATATGCTTACAAATTATCGAACTGAAGGTAGATGGAAGACATCCAATTTCCAAAATACACAAATCAGAATTGTCATGAATGAATAAACACTTTCGATAAGCACTTAAACACATGATTATCTAATAACTGGTGACTGTGAAAGTCCAATTCAAATCAAACAGTTTCTACTGATCATAGGAACAAATCACAATCCTATCGATTCATACTGAAAATACTTGTTTCATACGGTTTATTTGAAGTTATCTTTCAAAGTGTCTTTTGATACTAGTAACTGATGTCTTTTAAGCTTTACCTTAAAATTTTAAGTAGATTACATAGATAAGGAAGTGAACTGAATTAATGTGTCCATTAAAGTTAGATCATCATGAAAAACCTAGAAGAACTGGACGGCCGTTTGGTCCTAGTATGAGGTTCTTTAACAGTGCGTATTCAATGGTCTAGAAGTTGAGAGTTCAAGCGCGAGACCGATAGATATTGTGATTGAATCCTGCTCGCGGAATAAAGGATGCGCACTGCTAAGGAGTCCCGTACTAGGATGAGAAGACCATCCAGTTCTTCCAGGTTTTCAATGATAATCTAGCTTCACGAAACTCTCTTCTAATAGTAATTGAAGCATTTCATTAAACTTACATGTTTATTGATAAATGTGATTAATTGATCAGAAAGTGGATGAAAATATGTTTTGTTTTGTTGAATGAGATGACAGTTTTCATTATCCACAAATAATACAATGATAATAGTAGTAATAAGTAGTAATATCATTATGCTTATGTCATAGTAACCAATTCATTCCCTTTGTATTTATATACAGATAATGAAATCATAAGAATGAACTTTAAACATCTAACTTAGTTTGATTAAAGTGAACAATTAAGTATTTGCATGGATTTTTAAGAATTTGTGCCATAACATATATATATACATATATATATATATATA
>NC_031495.1:1181061-1192406 GCF_000237925.1 Schistosoma mansoni
CTACTTTGGTGGAGAAAAAGAATAAGCTTTTACATGAACAGGAAATAAGGAAAAGACAATGGAGTAGGGTAAAATATACATTACGGAAATCTTCAAACTGCATCACGAGACGCGAGCTAACTTAGAATCCTGAAGGGAAACAAAAAAGAGGAAGACCAAAGAACACACTGCGTTGAGTATTGGAAGCGGACATGAAAACGATGAATAGTCGGTCTATAACCTACCACGAAGTGCAATAGGCGTAAGTAAATTTCATATTTTACAAAGACCCTCTGTAATTCTTTATCAAACAATAAATTGATCTTTCTCACCAATATCATCATTCAGTACGTATATAGTTCTATATGAAATGTATAATTGGGAATTTGTACACAAATGATTGATATGGTTCACAACTGTAATTTATCTTTGTTCGTATAATTTAATCTATATGAAACTTATAATTTTCATTTAAATATTCCATCAAGATGTAACTATGTAAATTGATAAGATACTTGAATACCGTTAGGGAAAACTCTGAGGTTGGGGTAGTTTAGTTGATTGATTTTTTAAAGTGATTCAGCTTATATTCTCAACGATGATTACTATTTCTCTTTTGCTTTTACTTCTCAGCCCTCAAATACTCTGATACGGTAGAGAGTGTGGAGAGTCAGCTCTTTTTCTCGGAATGCTCTCACATGGACACTTGCATATAACCACTGTGAGGGAAGTCCTACAAAATTAAAAACACGGAAAGTGAATCTTTGGCAATTCAACCAGGTTTGTGGACATGGACGGTCCACTTAGGGGAATTGGAAAACCCTGAGTCTAAACCAATGGTGCATATGGGCTCTAGGATCCTGAGGAAACAAATGGCATATGAACATATTGGCGGTCACCGGTTATCATGAGACTTCATCTCCTGATGTTGCTCCACTGCCTTGTGGATAAGAGCTTTGGGTCGAAGGCTCGGGGTGTGGCCCCCTAAGAAAACCACCTCTTTCGGTTTGGGCATCGGGGCTGCATCCTAGCCCTCACACAAATTGGATGATTCATGTGACCCATATCTGTTTGGTACCTTCTTGTACCAAGGTTTGTGATAATAATTTCTCAGCTTATGAACAGGTTCATTCGGTACTCCCTAAAATGGAAATCATTTATGAATCAGACGATTACTATATTTCAGTAGTTGGATAGTTTAAATGAGACTTTATCATTGTTATCCTGAACAAAATTACTACCACCTACTTTTAATAAATTTGAGATCTGAATCACAACGATCTAATGAACATTTTTATGACGGGCGTTTTTCAGAAACGGGATTATCGTTAATGAATTAAAAATGGTAGGATGTCACTGTTCTGGATCAAGGAAATTCTATGAATGACAAATTCATGCATTCTAGTTGCAGTAGCTTTCATAGTTCTTCCACTTCCAAATCAATCATTCTCGGTTCTCCTTCTTTTTTTTTTGATTTTCTTAACCTTCTGCCACCAAGCATGATACATACTACTTACATCTGTCGATATCAGCAGCACACACCACAAGCAAATTAATAAATGTAAGTTTAGTAAATGTAAGGGAGAGATGCGAGAGTCAATTCAAAGAGTCACCTTACAATAAGAGGTTTTATCATAAAGTATAGATAGATGATGATTCACTAAACACTGCTGAGATGCAACAACAGATCTAGTGTCACAGCTTCAAACGAACAGCTTCAGTAGAAACCTAAACAGTTAGAGAGGTGTTTGCCAATTAAACGAGCAAATATAAGTATCATATATCAAGAATTGTGAGTGGGATGAAAAGTAGAGAGAGAGGTAGAAAAATACAGGCATTCCGAACAACAACAAGGATGAAAGAACAATGGAGCTTGTAAGAGACAATTCAAAACTGTGAAAATGGTATTGTAGCTGTAAATAATTCCCCAAAATCAATAGCTCTGTAAGTGTTTGACATTGGATGCTGACCACATTGTTTTAAGTGGACTTGTTTAACTGAAGGCATTCGGTCATGCATCCGTACCAGATCACGTTACGACTCAGAATGGGAAACAGCTCCAACGTTCACTAGCCAGATTAGAGCAACCGCCTTTCGATATATTGACAACGCATCAAATATATCTTACTAACCTCTCTACATCTGACTTCTGATTTTAATCAAGCGAGGGACAATTCGAATATAGACGGTGTTACTGGTTAATAGTTGTCAAACTAGAATACTGGTCGTATCTTCAGTATATTCGATGGATTGTTATTATATTTTACCAATTGAACGAATGATTTCACTTTACTCAAAAGATTGTTTTGTCCTGTATTCAGTCATTGCGACATAAATGAACACATCGAAGTGGAGAACGAAAGCAAGTCATTTTTATTTCGAACTTGTGAAGTGATACTATATCGATCAGAAGGAAATCAGCCCGACTACTTCTACTGAAGCCACTGATTTTCCATATTATGGAATCTGCTCGACTCGGGTTGGTTTTCGACAGAAGCTGTGGACACAAGAGAAGACTGCTTGAAATATGCGTACAAATTATACACGACTTTCTAGCTGACCTAAAAGCTACTAAATATGTTGAATCTTCAAGTGCTACAGAAAATATTCATAACTTACTTTCTCATACATCTTATACCCACGATCTTACTATGCCCGCAGTCCAAAGAGAAGCCACTCTCTAGATTCTGTGGAATTGTCGAAGTTTTCCTCGAAGTCCAATGAAAATTCACAGTTTTGCCCAACGTTCGGGAAAATTCCGAAGAAAAATCTCAAAATCCTTATTACACAGTTTTCCAAACAAACGTCTAATAATCAGTGTGCCGTTTAAGTCTTTTACAATGAAATTACACATAATGATACTAGTTTGAATATGGTAGTGAAGTTCACTCGGCATTACGGCATAACACTTGGGTCTTGTTTCAGTATGTTAAACAGACACGAGACGAAGATGCGTTGGTTTCGTACCGCTTTTCAAAAATCTTATGCCATCCAGGTGAGTTGTTTGTACCGTCACAGACTCCTATTACTGATTCTATCCTGTCTGACCGTAGGAAACTGCTTCTTTTAGACTAATAATGTAGACGGTCATGAAATGGATGACAGACGGGTTATAGCCAACGTAGTGTCATACTCGATGGGCTGCCCTTGATCGACTTTTTATAGAAGGTTGAAGAAGTCAAGAGCCGATTTTGAGGATAAGTACCAGTTAACAATCACCGACAATGAAATCAGCAGTTCATTTGATGTAGAAGAAGCAGGTCGCGCTGTAGCTATAGAGTAGTGTAGCAATATTGTACCGAAATCGGCCACTGCCTCCTGTACTTACTGTCATTTTGCATCTAGTGCAGCAAACGGTATAGTTCAGGCTTTTTTCATTATGAAATCTAGATGGTACCACTACTGAGATGTTGCCACCTGTTAATCCGTCAATGAAGCAACAGCTGGACAGATTTGTAGTTGGGGTAATGAAAGGAGATGATATGGCTTTAAGAAAGGCTAATGAAATTATAGAGCTTTTTAGGACGCACGTTCCTGAGCTGCCGATGTCCATCCGAAGTGTACAAAGTTGCTGCAATAATGGAGCCGACGTTTCTGAACACAGAAGTATACTATCATATTGGACTGAAATAGCATTTGCTGAGGATTTCACATACTTGGCTGCGCAAGACCAGTTTCAGCGTACTGAAATTGCAGCCCAACCACGATGGCCTGTACCTGTCCGTAAACTCTAACCAACAGCTGTGGTCTAATCTAGGTCTAATCTAGGCTCCATATCTCAGTGGCTTCGCATGTGCTCACAGAATTAACTGTCAGGTTTGAATTCAGCAAACATTATTGTTATACCGTTGGTACGTAATCAAATTCTCACATCACATTATGCATTCATAGGTTGGATGATTGCTATCACGCAAAGCATTCGTTTGTCTACTAACAGCAATTTGTATGTTTTGATACTGCATTTGTAGTAAAAAAAGAGTAACGTTTTTTCTATTTTTGTAGAACAACGGTTCAACATCAATCTGATGTACCCAACTGAAATGTAACAGCAATTGTTAAGAATTTGAAGACGATAATTATGACCAGACAATTTGTTTGTACTTTTTCAAACTTCAGTAGGCTGTTTCACTTATAACACATCAATTTTCTAACTACGGCAATGCTTATCTCTCAAGACAGACCAGTTCTTGTTACACAATGTGGTTTATCGAAGAAAATTTCGAATAAACGCGTAGTAACTGGTGAGTACTTGTTACTAAATCGGTAGGCTTTTCTGTACAATACAAAATAATGGGGTCTTCTCTAATAGAGGAATAGGGATAACAGAAAATCGGGCTAAATGTCCACTCATCGTTGTTTATTCACTAATCATAGATAAGCTTCACCAAAGTTGTCGACAATTCGAGGCATATACTGTGGAAGGCCCGAAACTTTTATGAAATTCACTCAAACATAAAAACGGTATGTCGTTTAGACGATGAATATAAATGCGTATCATAAAGTGTTATAAAATTTAGGAAAATATTGGGGAAAATTTGGACTTTCTCCAAACATTATGTACTTCACAAGGAAACTAACGAAGCAGTGCATATCGAAGAGCGAATGTTGAGATCAAATAGGTTGTTTTCAAATCACAGATAGGTCTATCTTTGATTGCTTGTCTATCTGCCATGACCGCAGTCACATTAGTGGTTTTCCTCAAGAGGATGCTCGAAAGCTGCGTAATTTCTATAACTGACTATTCTTCGTCCAGGATCGTTGTACCTGAAACATGAGCCACTTCTAGTAGTTGCTCCCACTATTGCTTCTACCACTATTACTACGATTATTAGCCTATCCTCACTATTACTTCCTCCCCCTTAAACATGTACCAGTTAACATTGTTCGGATGAATTATTTTCGGAATGAGCGTTTGTGGAAATCGGAGTAAGTTAATGGTTGAGTTCATGAGTTAATTTAAGCTAAATCATTTATCGATATGTTTTAGATTTCATCTGGGGTTTACTTCCTAATGTTTTGGTTTCGTAATTCTTCACAGTGACATTAAACAATCTCCTCCCGCCGAATATGAAAGACGCTCGCATTTAGCAATCCAACAAAAATCGATTAAGTGCCAATTCATTTTAAATGATGCATTTTCAACCCTGAAAATACTTGCTCCTAATAAGTTGCACCAGCTGATGAGATTAATCATCAAGTGCACCTGTAGCGACGTTAATGGACTGAGAGATAAATGAAGAGAGGTTGAAAACATGCATTCCCAGTTGTATCGAAGATCCATATGTCCTAACTGATACATGGCTAACCTCAACACCACAGAAGACGAGTTGAGCATGCATGGCAGGATATTATCCATGTGATAGGATACTCCGAGGTAGAAGGTGTGGAAATATACGATACTTCAGAGCCGTAATAGTACATCATGCTGAATCAGCCGAGATGGCGGAAGAACGCTGGATTTGCTTTATTGTGAACCACACTAAGCACTTGGTAAAAGGAATACATTGGACCCTACATAATCCAACTTACAGAAAGATAGGACGATACAGCTACTTTTGCGACAGCCAAACATGAGGTTCGATGAGATTCTTCCAGACAGAGAAATGAACTCTCCTTTTCCAATTCTGATAGGCAAGATGCGACTCCTACAAGGTGTTTTCATACGCTGAGAGGTGGTGATGGATATAAATAATGCGCCTTACGTGCACAACATACTTCAAGCAAAATTCACATTTGAAAAGAGAACTTACGGCCTAAGCTGGACATAGAGCAAGTACTGCAGGCGATATGAATGAAAAATCTCCTCCAAATATTATGACCATTGCCTTACTTGGTTGACAGCCAAAATATGAAGTATCTCGAAATACATCAAAATGTTACTTTCTTACCAGCTCAAATGTGTCCGTCAAAAATGCCAGACGCCATAGTGTCGATCGTTACGATTGGAAGAGTCAGTGTACACAATGACATGACTTCCACGTAAGATTTTATAGGCTAGGCAGCCACATCATGACAAATCTGCAATTTTAGGACCGCATTTATTATTAGATTAGTACTAATACCGGACTATACCATAACTATACAGATCTGTAAAGGCATCAAGCCCCAATCACACGTTCCTCAAAGCTGAACACGAGACAACTGGGTTTGGAGATATTCAACATTTTAAGCGGAGAAAAACGCAACGGTTGTGAACGTGTGAGGAAGGAATTCAATCAAATCCAATAGGGCGACATGGCTCAGCCTTGCAGGCGTGGTCACTCTATATCAATTGTTTTAACTAACGTTACATATATATTCTATCCACAGCCTGAATGTGTTCTCCATCATATATTGGTAATTGTTACGATACGATGAGTCAGTATGAACATTGAAATGACTTTCACTTAAAATCTTATAGATTAGGCAGTTACATCATGACAGATCTGGAATTTTAGGATTAGGTTAATTATTAGAGTCGTACTAATAACGAAGTTGACCATAAATCCTGCGGTATCACCCTATTTTCTACGACTTTGTCCAGGCGTATGGTGAGGTGAGGTACACAACTTTTGTGTTGAAGATACCAAAGATGCGTTTCACTGGCACCACTGCCTTGGTTCGAAGCCATACAGAGAGCAGGATTTTCCACACCAAAGTTGAGATAACGGATCTCCACGTCAATAGTTTCACAGGAGACCATCTTGAGTTCACTTCTCTTCCTGATCTTTATCATTGACCTTCTAGACAAAAGTTGATCTATAGCACTGATCGGATGACACGAAAATATAGATATCCATTAAAAACGAAACGGATTCCCCTAAGCTCCGACTAGAGCGCAGAAGGCAAAAGTCAGTGGGTTAAAACGTAATCTGTTAAAATACCATTCTATGAACATTAATCACCACCAAACATAAACAATTTTTTCTATATAAAAATCCTTCATTAGTTGCCTCCTCAAAACGTGTTTAAAGACTGATAATCACAGACAGACAATCCTAGATACCACCTCAAATTACATTGAAGGTATGATCAAACAAACCTCAACTTTTTCCCTGATCAAAAATCACATTGAGTTAGTCACCTCTGAATTGTCTCCGATGCTGTTTTAAAAGCAATCATAAAGTCACCACGGGTTCCATAACGTGGTTTCACTCATCCTCTTCAAAAGAGACGTGTCCCTCCCAGATCAAGTAAAAAAACAAGATCATAGGTAGGCGATGGGGCTATAGAATAAATCTAAAGAGGACAGACTCTGACAAGGGATGATTCTTTTCACGTCATGAAAGAATAAGAAGCAATCTTACACCGGCATATATCATATCAAGTCAACTAACCCCAAAACGAACGTCTCACTGGAACTTTACCATCGTGACCGACGGGGTAAGCAGCGAAAAATTGTATATCAAAGAAGCAAAAATCCAGGTACCATATCACATCTTCCAATTGACTGTTTCTCCATTCGAGAATAGTATCCCAGCCAAATTGACAATAGCTATCTCACCAGGTAGTTTTGAGAAGAGACTGTAGCGGTAAATAAATCCCCAAAATAAATAGCTCTGTATATCTTAAAAATTGATGCTGAAAACATTAGTCTCAACGGACTGACCTAGCTGAAGGTGTTCGGACGCACTTTCAGACCAGATCAGGAGTAGAAACGGCGTGCTCAACGTCTCCTGTAATCGCTAGCCAGTTTAGATCAGTCAGTCTTCAGTAATAAGGATAGTAGGTTGATGAACCTGTGTTAATCCTGACAGATTTCCTTCCAGTGAAGGTCCAGCTTCTTTTTGAAAATGTTCACTGATGGTGCTGATACTACTTGTTCTGGTAAAGCGTTCCAGTCATTGACCACTCGATGAGAAAAACGGGACCCCACCTTTAGTTTATTAGATCGCGGTTTCAGAACCTTCTTGCTATGACCCCGGAGATTATTAGTGCTGGAGGGAGCAAAAAGATAAGACATATTACCACCCAGATCATAATTAAAGATACGAAATGCCAGTATAAGGTCACCTCGCGTCTCACGATAAGATAAGGGGAAAAGGTTTAGACGTTTTAAACGCTCATCGTAAGGGAGTTTAGAAAGACCCTTTACTAATTTTGTCCCTCCACGCTGGACACGCTCAAGCGATTTAGTATCCTTTATCAGACAAGGGCTAGCTGCTTGGATACAGTATTCTAAGTGTGGCCTTACATAGGTGGGATATAAAATTCGAAACATATACTCGTCGAAGCATTTAAATGCTCTGCAAAGCGACCATAGCGCACGATAGCCTTTGGAAGCAACTGCATTGCAATGCGTAGTAGTTTTTAAGTCGTGACTTATAATTACTCCTAAGTCTTTGTGCTCATGAACGCGTGGCAGAGATGTACCATTAATGATATAATGGTAACTAATATCGTGCCCGATGTGCATGAACACGCTCTTCCTGAAATTAACTTCCAGGCCCCAATCATGAGCCCACCTAACTAATTCGTCTAAATCTGCTTGCAGATAACAACGATCAGTCTCATTTCTTATTGTTCTCCAGATTTTAACATCATCCGCAAACAATAACGTCGACAACTTAAGTAATAAAGGTAGTTCATTAATATACAGAAGGAAAAGTAAAGGGCCCAAGATGGTGCCTTGGGGTACACCAAGGCACTGATAATTTATCAAGTATATCTTCCGACCTCTTTGCTTCTGATTTTTGATTTCACTGTGTTGTCGCGTTTTGATTATAAAAGATGTTACTGGTTAAAGTGTTGTGAAACTACAAACACCTGTGGCATTTTTAAGACTTTACAAATACACGTTTACTTGAGGATTCCCGTCTCCCGGAAAAACTAGTCCTACCTTATCCATGTTTACTAACTTGCTTACCATGATCATTATCACATATTGCCAACCTAATGCAATGTCGCTTATTACCATCTACTTTATTCCTTCCATTCATACACTTTAGTTTACTAATGCTGCACAGATTACTAACAATTAAAATATTTATTTACTTAGTCCTCAAAAACAGTCGTCTTCTATGGGGATCCGAAAGCTCTCTACTGTTTTTCGCGTTGCAATCAACCAGACTAATTGATATTACCGCAACAGCTCCAGGTTTCGGCAACCTGTAGCGATAAATGTATCCCAAAAATTAGTAGTCCTTAAGGTCCGCGACAGTGGTATTGGCCTCATTTGCTTTACTGAAGACACCCTAAGTGAAGACGTTAGGTCATGTCGTGCCACTCATCCCCTGAGACTGCAAGCCTGTTCAGATCAAACACTTCACGACATACCGAGAGATTTCTAGACATGTCTTTGAGCTTCTTAGCTTCTAACCTCTGATTTGACTGACTTGATATCTTTTGATCATAAATGTGTTACGGGTAATGGTGCTGTCAAGATCAGAATATTGGTTCTATATATATATTGATGAGCGCAATATGTCTGGCACACAAAACATAAACTATGGTCTGCTACTTGTTGTAATATCATAATTGATTTTAATATCTTTATTTTTTTTACATATCGAGATATTACTTATGTATCCTAGGATTTTTGGCACATTTATACATATTATCATTATTATAGAGAGGAGACACCTAAATTTTTAAAATCCGAGACTCTCACGCCCCTTCACATCTTTCAACTCATTCCGTTCCAGCATGGTAACAATGAGACATGGATCATTTGTGTAAAAGCTGAGTTTCAGGTGTTGAATCCCTCGCTGAACTGAAGTCCTGCCGCGCGAATTTAACAGCTGCGTCACATGTTTCCTCACGTTGCTATCCCTGCAAGTGGAGACTTGACCAACATCTGAGGCTTTGTAAATATAGTTATAATATTGTTTTGTCATGGTATTGTTTCTTTCCGTTACTGTTGTGATAGTGATGAAAGTGACCTTTCGGTATACATGTTAATATGCCGTTTACTTCTAAGGAACCACTGATGTTGATGTCATATGGTGTGTGTGTGTGTGTATGAGAAATAATAATAATAATAATAGTAATGATTGATTGAGATGTTAATTGTTTATGTATATTTGTTTGTTTATTTCAGGTTGGTTGGTGTTGGTGTTGGTGTTGGTGTTGGGTCGTAGTAGAACTAACTGGATAGTACAGCATAGGATGTGTGGTTTTTGAGTGTGGCGAAGAGGTGAGTGTGTTTATTGATTATTATGATTAGTTAATAATCTGTGTATGATGAATGACTTAAGATAGGGACATCTGTTATTAACTTGATGACTATTAGTTTTGTCTTCTGACAGTGATGTGATGAATTGAATGGATGTAGTAGGATTGTAAATTGTAGTTGTAGTGATACGAATGTATTTGTTTTGTGTGTTTCAGGTTTGTGAATTGACGAGGCAACTGTATGAGACAGTGTTAGTGAGTTATAGGTGAGTTATTGTAATTGTATGTTTATATTGTATGATGAGGAGGATATGCCGGTGTATGAGTGACCGAGTGATTGAGTAAGCGAGTGACTGTTGGATAGGTATGGTGTTATTGTATTTTGTTGTTGTTGTTGTAATAGATGAGTGATAGAGAATTGGAAGCATTGAGTTTTGTGGATGTTGTTGATGTAGCAGTAGTTGAGAATGTATGTTGGTGTGTGTGTGTGTGTGTGTGTAAGAAGTGTTTGTGATTTGAGGTTAGTTATTTGAAGTGAGTGAGTGAGTGAGTGAATGGGTGTGTGTAAGAAGTGTTGGTCGTTTGATAGATGGGTAGATGGATGGTTGGGTTGTTTGATTGATGTATGGTAGTTGTTAGTGAATCTTGATGGTGATGTGCCGTCCTCTGTGCAAAGGCGCCTGGATGTACTACAGTCACTGGGCGTAAGAAGCAGAGGTATATTGAAAGAGTTGGTGATGCACCGTGAATGTTTGTGTGCATCATCACACAGTTTAATTTGTGTTGTATCTGTGAGATGTTTGGTAATGGTGTGTTAGATAAGTGTGTAATATTGATGGATATAGTGAAGTGTAGTGTAGTGTGGTGTAGTGTAATGTTGTGATGTGGGATGAAATGCATATTGTGTGTTTGTGTGGTTATGTTGAATTGGTGAATGTGAGTTTGTGTGTTGGTTTTGTTTTGTTTAGTTTGTTTTCGTTACTGTTGTGATAGTGATGAAAGTGACCTTTCGGTATACATGTTAATATGCCGTTTACTTCTAAGGAACCACTGATGTTGATGTCATATGGTGTGTGTGTGTGTGTGTATGAGAAATAATAATAATAATAATAGTAATGATTGATTGAGATGTTAATTGTTTATGTATATTTGTTTGTTTATTTCAGGTTGGTTGGTGTTGGTGTTGGTGTTGGTGTTGGGTCGTAGTAGAACTAACTGGATAGTACAGCATAGGATGTGTGGTTTTTGAGTGTGGCGAAGAGGTGAGTGTGTTT
>NC_031495.1:1194406-1208584 GCF_000237925.1 Schistosoma mansoni
ACGAATATTGATTGATCAATCAATATTCGTGTTGTTCCGTTGTACTATTTAAACTTGGATTAATGTTAATTTGGTTATTTATTCTCTGAAGAAGTGACTTGTACTGAGTCACGAAACGTCAGAAAATCTAATTTTTCTACTCATTGGGATATTATAAATATATTAATTTATTTACCAATTCAATGTAGTTTTAATGTACATGAATGAACTGATTATGAACTAACTCTTTTGACTTTGTTCGCTTTTTATACTAGAAAACAGGTAATTAATCGGACTGAATTTTGAAGAAGTAATTTAGACTGATGGATGTTCGAGGAGTTGAAAACTAAGAGTTGTAAAACTAATTATAGGGGATAACTGTTATAATTATAATATTACGTTAAAGCCGAATTTTAATCTTGAGATAAGTATCATTTGGTGATTGCTAGTGAGGTTTTATAGTGTGACTTCTTGGACTGATTCTTTTGGAGTCTTTAACTGATATTTTTTATTATTGTTTTGTTTCAAGATCAATCCATATATTTGTTCAATTTTTATTAATTCCTCATTTTAAATCAATGGACTATACTACTAGCAAGTGGCATAATCCAGTTTGTGGAACACAACTTGTTTATATAAGTGATTGGTCGGATAATAACGTTGTTCAAATTGTAATAAAACGGAATAAAAGTATTTTCTCCCACTTACCTTTGTTGTTCTTCGTGTAATTTATTTACAGTATTTTCCATATCATAAGAACGTTCTTGTTCAAGAGCTCTCGCTCTTGTCTCCGCTACCTCAATACGAGAATTTAAAGTTTCTGTGGTGGTTTGAAGCTGTTAGCCAAAATGAAAAAAAGCGCAGTTTTATCGTGATAAAAAAAGGCAGAATATATAGAGTGGAGTCGAGTAGTATATGTATGAAATTATTAGAGTGTTGTTGCCAAGTAAAAAAGATCTTTTAAAAATTATGGATGTGAACACGATCACTAAACATTTTCAAATAGATATTCTAAATTCTCATCTAGAAATAAATAAATAACTTGAGAATTTACATAAAAAATTGAAAACAGTGCAAAAGGCAATCACTTGATAGAAACTATTGACATAAGTATATGAAGAGTATTCAAAATGATAGTAAATTAGGCTTCCTGAAGTAAAAGAGTACGGATCTATCTTTTCTTTTTAGGTGATTTTTATAAAAACTGTTATGTAATAACAACAAGCATGTGACTATAGTTTACATATTTTAATTCACATGAGCAGCCTGAACAAGTGAATGGTGACATCTTAGACTGTGAAGTTGAGTGATGTAGGTTCGAAATGAAAATCAATTGAGCGCAGCCAAGTATCAAGTAGAACGAAATTTACGTGAAGACGTTCCTGAAATTACCTTTAACCATTTAGTATAATAATTTAAGAGAGTTATATGTAGCAAATGGATAGAAATTCTCAAAAGTTAGTAATGTTTTTCAAAAAGTTATACACATAGGAAGATTGAATTTTTTTTTGTATTCTGTTTTATCAGTTACGGCTAAATCTGATGACAATCGTCTCAATTTTTAAACTCAAACATGAGGAAGACTGGAAGACCAGACTTTTGTTCTGAGTGATATTTTAGCTACAGGTTTGCATTGATTATGATGGATAGTTTTCACGACGAAATGTGAACCAAATTGATAAACCTACTGATTTTGAATAAAGATTAGTGTATTTGGTAGTTTAAACAGAGTTAATAGAATGCATTTAAGAGGAATAAAAGTTGAAAAGATGAAAAGATAAATATTTCAAACTAGTTTACACTCATGCAACATTGAAAAAACAAACAATTATTGTTAATAAGTACAGTTTTACAACATTGAACAACATCTGCTTTGACGATACAACAACCTTGAAGAATGAGTAAGCAAGCTCACCACTTTATTAGATGTTTCAAGTTCAGCTTTTAGTTGTTCAACCTCAAGTTCCAAATCTGAATTGCTTTTTTTATACTGCATTACCTGTTATTATTGTACAGATATAAGGAGAGTGGTAATAGCGTTTTAAATTTATTTGAAAATATTTTCGACTACACATAATGGACTGATTTCGATTACAAAACTATTTAAAATAAGGGAGAACTGGGCAGCTGTTTCGTCCCACTGTGTGACCCGATAGCACTTTAAATCCTCGACTCCACCGGGGATCAGATCTAAGACTTTCGGTTAAAATCTACACATTTGAACCGGCATTCAATGATTTAAATACTTTAATTAATTTGCGATAGTGTGCAGTGATTTTCCAATACCATTGGTAGATAACCAGGTTACATTCAACACGTGTAGACTACATTTTTCACGGCTTCTCACTGTAACTCCATCAGTTCAAATTCTCAACGTCATAAATTTTTCAAGTACAGATTTATGCACTCATCTTTGAGCCAGATTTTAGACATGAAGAACATGGATACTGTCGATTTTCCCAATTAGATAACTAAACCATGAGTAATGTTTTTTGGATGCTAATTATTTTAACAACTAAGTATCAATTCCATTCTAACTAACAATGAAAGTTCAGAAATAACGTAGTGAACGAGGACACAAGTGGGGAAAACCAAAACAATATTACAGAATATCTTGGTAAAATCTGAGAACTATATAGTAATACTTCATTTGAAAAATATCCATCCATTGTCTAGGATTTTGTTGTTCTATCGTTCCCATACTAATTACTCCCTGTTCTCGTTCTCTTCTATTTGATCTTCTTAACCTTCTGCCGCCAGGCATTCTACTTTTGATTGGTGAAACACATTACTTGTATCTGTCGACATAAGTAGCACACACCACAATAATACTAAAGGTATTTAGAAGCCTTTTAAAACATTTCGCATCAAAACCTTTAAATATATTTGATTATTCTGGTAATGTAGTGAGCAAAACACTGGTTGGGGACAATCGAATGTATTTAAGCAAAAATTACAGACTATCTCAGTAAATTCTGATAACCAAACAATGAACAGTCAATTTGCAAATTAACAACCAATTGTTTCAATCTTCTCTGTTTCTTCTCTAATTTCATTGCTCATGCATTTTCCAAACGATTGCGCTTCATTTCAGTTCTTTGCACATCGGTCTTCTGGCAAAATACATTCTATGTCTGACCAACACCATATACTACTTATATAGATATAAGTAGACCACATCACAGTAACACTAGGATTCCCCATATAGAAAAAAAACTTACTTTACTTGTTATTAGCGTTCTAAGGATTTAGAAATATGATCAGAATCATTATGTAGACCGTGATATACTGGACTATCGGTTTTATACATAAGGTGGCGAAGTATATATAGGTCCCCATATCAATGAACAAATATTATCTCAAGTTTAATGAAAAGCCTATAACTAAATAATTAAGAACTGTACGTCTAAACATATATTAACATTATGCAAACATGTCAAGTTAAGCTTTTTCACGAGTGATATTGTAAGAAGTATGGGTAGATAGTTTATCAGTATTGATAGTACGAATATATCTTTATGTGATAGATATCTTTATTGAAAGATAATTGAATTTGATATATTCTTCCACTGTCGAATGTCGTATTGATAGAAATCAACTGTGATAGCTGACTTATTCATTACAGATAATGAAACAATCCACCCAAGTTGTATAGATATGAAAATTTTCCTGATTAGATCCATTTTCATATTAAAAAGTACTATTCAGTTGAGTTTTACATAATAACTAATTATCATACATGACGTTTAACTAATTACTTAACTAGATATTCATTTCACAATCTATTGAATTGTGATTTCATGCGGATATTAAGTAAATGTAGAAATTTTCTATTTTCAAGTACCTTACATTTTTTATTATTTACGTTAATAATAGTGCTCAGTTTAGTTTTTTTTCTAAGGAATTTTGACTAATTTATTCTATATTGTGAATACAATCTAGACAGTTGATTATCTGAACTCAGTAGCTAAGTGGGTAACGCGATGATTTTAGAAGAGAAGGGCACTGGGTTCCAGTTCTAGAGTGAACTTCAACCATGGGATGAAAGTACATCCTGCTGACGGACCAAAAACAGAACGAAACGCAAGTTATGGCTTCCACTGTTAGCCAACATCTATCTAGACAATCTTAGTCTCACAAATACCTTCAGTAAAACATTATTGAGTTATTTACATTTTTAGTTACGTAGAAATTAATATTTTTTGCCCTTTCTATTATTCAATATCAATAAAGAAATAACTTACTTTTGCTTGTAATTTTTGTATAAGTTGAGCTTGTTTTTGTTGTCCATCTTGATAACTGGATAATTTCTTTTTATAATTTGTTATCTCTGCTTCATAACGTGCTTTAATATGATTAATTGTTTCTTCTGTATCAGTTAATTGAATTTGATGAGTAAATGGAGAATTTTTATCAGTTAAAGAAATATGTACATCATCTGGTGTTGATGATATTGGACAACATAATGCTTCTAATTGAGATGAATCCATTCCAGCCATTTGAAAAAAACTATCAAGACTTATTTCTTCATCTGGATTCATTGAGGATAAGAATTCTTTAGCGTCCTGAAATTTATTATTGAAATGATAATCAGTATATTATTCATATTTAAGATGAATATTTTAGGTTACGGAGTACTAAGTATTAACATGCTATTAACTTCATTTGTTTACAAGTCTTGTTGTACTTGATGTTTATTGTTTTTATTATCAATCAGTCAGTCAGTCAGCTACAACGTAGGACCAGGGTTTTTTCAAATGATTCATGGGTTATTAATTAGTTTATAAAACTCCAGACCTACAAGGTTATGTTGTTCTCAATCCATATTGTCTTATACTTTTGGGTTATATTTGTATCATACTATTCAACTAAATAGTAAGTACTTAGTAGGAACATTTATTCTGAATATGTAAATGATTATAAAATCTCTCATCAAGCTAATAAAAAGAAAATCGATTTGAGAGTTAAGGGTAACTATTTCTATAGTATAGTTGGAAGCAATATATAGTGATGAAAATTTAGACTGGAAACCAGTGATATTGAAATGTTGACTGGTAGCTATTTTTCTTGATTATAGATGAATTCTTAACAATCCATAACCATACATTTTTATATTATTTAGTGATAAAAAAGGATGATTAGAGCTTAAATTTGAAGGATCTGGAATTTTAAAAAATAGATATTTTAGCTATCTATGATGTTAACCCAGACATCAAACAATATCTTTCAGTAAATCAGTTGATTTAGAGAAAATTGATGAGGCCGTGGTATAGCCAACAAGAACACTGGTAGGGACAATTGAATGTAATTAAGCACAAATTACAGACTATCTCACTAAATTCTGATAACCATACAATGAACAGTTAATTTGCAAAATAACAATCAATTGTCTCAATCTTCACTGTTCCTTCTGTAAATATCAGTTCATCTTCTCTAATTTGATTGTTTATGTATTTTCCTACCAATTGCGCTTCATTTCAGTTCTTTCCTTATCGGTCTTCTGCCAAAATACATTCTATGTCTGACCATCACCATATACTAATTATATGGATATAAGTGGGAACCACTACAGTGGATGGGCAATACTCGATAAGTTTCTATCTAAAGGTACTCCATATATTTTAAGTTGTACTAACAAGCTGTCTAATTGTATTAAAATCAAAATACAAAGAACTCATTATCCTACAATGTAGACATCTTTAATCAGTGAAAAAAAGATAATATGTATCACAGCACGTGTTGTGGTTGTAAAAATGTCCATGTAACAAATAAGATTACAGTTAAACCTTATTGGATCTACCAAAGTTATACCGTTTGATAAATATTTTATAATGCACTTGTCAAATAACTTTATTTTAAAGAATATTATTGAACAGATAAATTTACATAAATTATGCATTAAAAGTAGCTTTTTTTTAAAAAAAAAAAGTAATTCCATTTAATTTATCTATCCTACCAGTAATTCTAAAATCTGACATACAACTACCGATGTTACCATAGTAGCAAGAAGTTTAATTGATGGATTCTGTGAAGTATAAATTATAATTCTATGAGATTCTACAAGGTATATATATATATATATACTTTATGACGATTTATCTCACTACTTTGGTATAAATACTTGCTTACCATATTCATCAGTTGTTATTTCTCTTTTCAACGAACCCCAGAACTGATATTTTCTGTGTTCTTATAGACGATAGAAGTGATTTATTGGATAAAACTTTATGAATAATATCTGACAATAAAAAAAATGTCAATGATTTGAAGTATAGTTAAATGTGATAGGGTTTCTATTTTTAACATTTTTCAAAGTAATTGAATAGTACCTTAGTCTATCTAACCCCTTATCCATTTAATTTCCAAGAGAAAGTGATAGTATATTTGAAAATAATTGATATAACTGGGATATTATTGAATATTACAACTGGATAACCGGTTAAAATACATAGATCATAGGTGTACTAATCAAATATTTGGTAACATTATGATAATCAATGAACACAGTGATATGTCTTGCTGGTTAAACGCTATATTCGGATCCTAAGCTAGTCTTGTACCCCCAACCTAGAACTACACAGCGACTTGAACATGAGAGAAAAGGCACAAAATATGCGGGAATCACTTCACTCCAAAGGTTCATTTATGTACAGAAAATATAGGGTTTTTATAGTATTTTAGAAGTCCTTGGGTTTTTCTGAAAATTCTAGAATACTACTAAACATGGTTATCAGCCAATCAGAAGCTCTACATGTGACTTTTCATTTTTGCAATATTTCTAGCACGACTTCTAATCAAACGCTGATTGGATAAAATGCTTCTTAATGTTTCCTGAGCTTGTCATGTCTATTGCGAGAAATTTGCAGGATCATTCCAACACACAGTTTCTATATATAACAAATACTTTCAAATTTGAAAGCTGTTCTGTTGAAAGACTTCTATTAAGAGTTTGCAATATGTAAACAATAGTGTTATTTATATTTTTTCTCAGTCATAAGAAAAAGAAAAATGAGCCTTGTTTAAGTGAGATAATATGCATTATTTGGAGGGAGACAATTAAAAGACATTTAAAATATTACTTAGTAGATGGTATCACGTTTGTGGCCAACAAACAACTAAATTCAGTAGAAAACAGTCAATATTCTTCTCATTCATTTGATATTATCTAAGAAATTAGATTACGTAATATTTACTGATTCAGAATGTTGAAGAAAAAAGTTTTTCTTGTCACCCTATTTTAGATAATATAAAACATTATGTATCACAATTTTACAGTCATTCAGCTCACGTGTATGGGAAATAACATAGAAAAATAACTTGTCAATTTAAAAAAAAGACAGATAAATTTTTCCTATTAGAATGTTAGAGATATTAGGCATTTATGCAACTAGTAGACTGTTTGTAGTCAGTTAATAATATAGATGTTCTTGTACTAGACATCAGGCGTTTTCTTTATACGTATATATATACATGAAGTTGATCGACAGGTATTCCATAGTCTAGTAGTCTACAACCTTACTCAGTCTGACAAAGCAAAATAATATTAATTATTGAAAAGTTTCCAATTCTTGTATCAGTATTCTATTAAAAAGCATTAAGTTCCATTAATTTAAGACTAAATATGTACAAAATAAATAACTTTTAGTAAAATAAAGACAGCGTGTATTATTCCACTATGAATAACAATGTTTAGTTAGTCAGGAAGTATTTTAATGTACATTATGATAAGGAAAGCTCTTGGCATTAGATGAAAAAGCAGATTTATCTACAAAATAAGATTGAATCGATTCTCAGAAATAGTAAACTTTTTCATAATCTTAGCAAAATATATTGATATTAAATAGTTAAAGTGACTGAGTGGGATGTAAAAATGAAGTGATTTTTATAGAGATTACTTAAATAAAGTGGTGTAATACAATAGAAACTACTGAAATCTCAATACAGAAGCAAAAGACGATTGTAAGTCTGAAATTTGTTTACTTACTTATAAGAAAAGCTTTACAAACTTGAGTATATTTTAAACATTGAATAATATAGATTGTCTGATAGTCTTTATAAAAAAAGTCATTTATTAATATGACAGTATGACATATGCTTATCATTGTCTACTGATTGAAGTTAACAATAAAATGAATTAATCAGAAGGGGTTTTTGTGGAGATTTTAGTATCTTCATAGTTAAAATCATGAGTCAATTGAAGCTACACAACCATGGAAAACCTGGAAGCACTGGATGGCTGTTTCGTACTATTATGGGACTCTTCAGCAGTGCTCATCCACGATCCCGCCTCGAGAGATTTGAACCCAGGACCTATTTATAAGTTATAAGAGCTTTCGTCTAAATTAGAGCGAATAGTTTCACAGTATTGATGTAAGACATTAAATATGAATAATATATTTGTAAAATCTCAGCGAAAGCTTGGACCAGATTGCTAGGTGAAACGTTGGATTTACTTCAAATTCATTCTCTGAGATTTTACAATTATATTATTCCTATTTAATGTCTATTTATAAGTTATTTACAAAGTGTAAACCCAAAACGAATTCTTATATTTTAAAGATATAATAATCATATTTATCACTTTAATTCAATTATATCAATTTTACTTTGCGTAACAGATTTCATCAATATGGGGTTACTTAATTGATCGCACTACTGAATAAGTTCAAGGTCATTCTAAAGGTTTAGTGATAAACATAATTTCGAGCACTTTGTAACAATACTGTTATATAAGGTAATAGTTACACGACTGAAAAGAAGACCGATTTAATTCGTTTGAATAACATTAATAATAATAATAATAATACTAATAATAATAATAATAATTGGATCCACTATTCTTTGTAGTTATCGCCAGTTTGATTGCGTGACTGTCAATTTTCATCTTGAATTTATTTCTTTTAGGCGAAATAGTCGAGAAAAAGTTTTGTCGTTGAATTTGTCTAATAGAATTTAGGGTTTCATTTGTGGTGATTATGGCCTTATCATCAAAATGTGAAAATTGGAACTATTCGCATTTTCTCGACTTCACTTATTCCACACAAATAAGCTAGTTTTTGTTACAAATTCATATCAACTAAAGTACCATAAGAGATTAGGTAGAAATAGACAGGTGTTTTCCCTCAATTTTAATGATTTTCATATACTCCCCAATTTTAACCTAATAAAAATTAAATTTCGAATTGTCCTATCTCTGATGTGGTACGACGGAAGGGATATTTGATTAAGGGGATTTTATGGGGATTAGTTTAATTTATAGGCTATATTCGTCGCAAATTGATCTTGTTTGGGTTACTTTTAATACTGGAAAGTTGTTTTATTTTCACGGAAAACTCCTCATCAGTTTGTACCCATAGCTCCGCGAGGGACTGAACCCCGAGCCTCTAGGTCTAGTAGCAGACGCTAGACCTTCGGAACTAATGTGGCTTAATGATCATGTTATACCACACATTGACTGATGTTACAAATATACTACTGGACGCTGGCCCAGTCGTTCTAGTAGTCAAGCATTAGTTGGAAGACCTGAAGGTCTTAGGTTCGATCTCTCGTATGACTATGGATACGCCGTACTAGGAAGCAACAGCTGACCGGTGATTCCTGGTTTTTAATGGTACCCCAAATGAGACCAATATATTAACTAGAAACGCCTTGCTTTTTAAAAACAGAAGTCTTTCGCATCTACTTATATGATTCATAAATTGAAAATTCATGATAAATCAGGTTACTTCGATAAATGAGAGCGACTCATAATAGTTAGAATACTTACATGTAAGTTAACATTGTGTACATACCTATACAGCTAATTTGTATTACTGATCAATTTCTGACAATTTCATTGGGTAATCGAATTAAGAGCAAGAAAAAACTGACTGAACTGGAGAACAGTATCATTATGCCAACAGATGGATTAGACTTAGAAGGTTTTAACCAAATGATTTGAAGTCACTGTATCAGCAATTACAATAATGAATTCAATTGTGTCCATGATCACTTACACAAAATATTGATTAGCTAAGATCAAATAAGGCTATTGTTCAATGGCACTTTTTTATCAGTTTATTATACAAAGTTTGTTCATTAAAGTTATTTTAAAATATGGCCTAAGCATTAAGTTTAATAATTTTATAGAAAGATTAAATTGTAGCTTTCAGTAGAATCCAGGATGAGCATTTTATTCTATTTGGGATTCGTCAACCGGATACTCCTGGATCTCCGTGTTGGTGTTCACAATCGAACTAATTCTATATTTTTTTCTATTTAACATATAAGGGGAATAAAAATATTGGTCATCTATATAGACTGTTTAATAACACAATGACATTGTAATGTATAATAAAGAACTGCTTACTTTGATTACATTCGCATAATCTTATCCTCTGAATGTTGATAATAAAAAAGAAACACACATATATTATGTATATACATAGAAATTTACGTCACAATTAATAAGGTATTTCATTGTTCACCATATGATAGTTCTGTTTATTTACTCGTTATTTTGTTTTGTTAACTGACCTTTTATATCAAAAGGATAGTAATAAGAAAACACCGACAGATCAACCGAAATGGTATAAGGACAAATTTTAATTTTATTTCCTCTTTCCCCCCCCCCTCTCTCTCACTCTCTTTGTGTCTATCTCGCCTTTTTTTAATCCAAAATAAAATTGTATTGATTGTAATACAGCCAAAGAATAATTAACAAGCGTAAATAAGTTAAATGGCTGATTAGTTTGTATCAAACCATTATTTGAGAACAAATACTACTGTCACTGAACGAGAGAGAGAGAGTGAGAGAAAGGGTACTAGGAAAACATTAGAGGTACCCTAAAGGGAAATGGGTGTAACCCAAGTGTATGTGTGCTTTTTTGCTCATTTGCTAATTGAAATAGTAAAGAAATACTATGATGTTTATTAGTAAGTATGTATGGATCCAAAACAAAATTACCTACTGTATTTTTTTTTCATAGAAACAACAAGGAAACATTCTATCAATTTCTAATTGACCTCAATAGAAAAATTTACTCTCTTATAGAATAGTCATTGTACTGTGAGTAATATTTTATACGGATAATGAAAATAAATTAACCATCTTATAATGTGTAATCATTTGCAGTAGTTTTCTTATCAAGCGAAAATTGTTGGATTAAATGATGGTGAAATCTTGCTACAAATTGGAGGAAGTAAAAAGCGTAAAACAAAATGGACTGGTACATTTTAACATAAAATGACCTTAGCTGCTTTTGTGTATTTAGTTTAGTAGGAAATGAAAATCAAAATTGACGTTTCATCTTAACAGATAGATTTGCGGTTTGATTTGTCATAATGTTTTATAGTCGTTAATGTTAGATAGTTGAAGGCTATCAATAGAAAACTTCGTAGGTAGATTTTGTGCTGATTGAGTCCTTTTACGAATGCGTATATGAAATTTTGAAAAAACTTGTGTTACTTTGGAAGCTAAATTGTTTAGTGTCGCAATCGAAAACGGTTTTATCAGGCTAATTGAGCTACGGTCAACGACCTGTTGAATTGAGACGTTTTAATGAAATGAATAAGGCAAATGATTAAAACCACCAAAAAAGGATGACTATTAAAGCAACGCATTTTAACAGATTACATTTCATTAAAGATAAAAAATATCGTAGAAGACAAAATAATTGAACGTAATAAACCAAAGAAAGTATTTACTTTTAAGTATCGAAATGGAGTTTCTAACACGAAATTATTTACTTCAACAAATGAGTTACTCTCATGTGTATGTTTAGAGCTATATCATGAAATTTTAAATTGTACCCTTAATTAAATAGTGGAATATCCTTTTGCAGCAGTTAGTAAGTAACTTTTAAAAACTATATACTTTATAAATCGTAATCATGAACTAAATCTAAGTAGTAGTGCCTGTTACTTCTAACATTTTCGTCATAAGCTTATTCGCAAGGGTCATTAGTTGAATACTAACAGAATACTGAATGTATGTTTAAACCTAGTTTGGAAACTTCCACATGTTTCCACTTTTCATCTGGTATTAGTACATTCAACTGTATTGAAAGACAAAAATCTAGGTAAGAATTTAAACTGGAAACAGTCAGGTATGTAATAATCAAGAAAGTCAATAAACAGTTTTTGAACAAATGAGTCTGAACCAGTTTATAATGCTACACTGTCACAAATTATGCTGATATTTAATTTGAATATAACCGTTAGTTTAAAGACATTATAGTAAAAAAGAATTAGAAATAAAACTGACTCCATGTTATCATTCATGCAAATGGTCATTAGTGAATCATTTTTATATAGTTGCGATTATGAGTCAATTTAAGCTAGATCACCATGGAAAACATGGAAACACTGGATGGAAGGTTCGTCCTATTATGGGACTCCTCAGCAGTGCGCATCCACGATCCCGTCTCGCCACATTCGAACCCAGGAACTATCAGTCTCGCGCCAGAGCACTTAACCTCCAGACCAGTGAGCCGGCATCCAACGGTGTTAATGTCTAACTTCAACCAATCCACGAAATCGAGCAACCATTCACCAATGTCTTCAGTGAGTTGATATCTCCCATCAGACGTGGTTGAACTCCACTGGTTACTGCTTCTCACTAGAACTCCAGAAAATACCTCTTGAAGCCAGTCACCAGTGAGCATATGATCTTTGTCTGATATTTTACCGCTTAACTATCATGTACAACCGATAACAATCGAGATACAACTTGAAAACAACTATTACACATTTTTCTAGAATATCACACCAAAAATGTTGGTTTCTAGTTTAAATCAATAAAGTAACCGAAGTCAAATTCTCGTAGTAATATTAAAATTGAAACTAATTTGTTTTACTCGACTGATGCAATCCACTTGACTCGATAGATTGTAGTATTACTGGCAAAAGAGAAATGCTATTTTAACTAAGCATTTAAACATCATGCCCTTCAAAAGTTGTGGATGTTGATACAGAATAAATTACTTTCTGATGTCAATAGTCAACAAACAAAACTGTAAGGAAATTCGAATACACAGTTGTTAAAAGACATAAATGAAGGATGGAAATGTTGAGTAATCTGATTAAATGTTTGTTAATCAAATCCCTCATTCATTTTACCTCGCTTTTTTAATTTGTTCATGTGATTTGATGTATATTGTTTTTTTTAAAAACATATTTCCTTCAGATTTGTCACCATGGTTTTAATGGTTAACCAAAATAACTCACCGTAAGGACTATTACCACATTACTTATATACGTTATCGTGTAAATGTTGACAAATAATCGTCAATTGTTTTGTCTTATAATTCTGAAAAACTATTTTTAGAAAGAAATCTTAATTTTATTCCCTTTGTTCTTTTAACTAAACTAGTCGACTGAATTAACTGAATTCAATTTCTAAATTAAAAGAATAGTTAAATGATATAATCTAAATTTGATTTATTATCCACTTTGAATTAAGTCACTTTCTATAACTGAAGGAATAAACCGTGCAATAAAACTAATCAATAAAGAAACGCCCAAAAACTTCATATGTTGAGATATCTATGTATCAATATTGTTACCTTGGTGTCATTTTAATGTGTATGTATAAAAAAACAAACTAATGAAATGATTCATTACATTTATTTTGTTTTATTAATACAATTGATTAAACTGGAAAATCTGTTAGTTTAGATAATAATTAGGGGGAAATAAGTAAAGTTAAACAACTTCAATGTTGATCAACAGATGAGTATATTAGAAGGGGGGGTTTTGGAGATTTTAGTAATTTTATATAGGTGAAATCATGAGTCAGTTGAAGCTAGATCACCATGGAAAACATGGAAACACTGGATGGAAGGTTCGTCCTATTGTGGGACTCCTCGGCGGTGCACATCCACGATCCCGTCTCGCCACATTCGAACCCAGGACCTACCAGTCTCGCGCGGGAGCGCTTAACCTCCAGACCAGTGAGCCGGCATCCAACGGTGTTAATGTCTAACTTCAACCAATCCACGAAATTGGGCAACCGTCCACCATTTTCTTCAGTGAGTTGATATCTCACAACAGACCTGGTTGAACTCCACTGGTTACTGCTTCTCACTAGAACTCCAGGAAATACCTCATGCATCCAGTCACTAGAGAGCAAATGATCATTATTGGAAGGGGGTTTTGTGGAGATTTTAGTGATTTTATATAGGTGAAATCATGAGTCAATTGAAGCTAGACCACCATGGA